>NW_028258173.1:4090909-4242424 GCF_053883595.1 Heterocephalus glaber | reverse complement strand
TCCTGAGGGTCCCAGCACTGGGGCTTTTGAGCAGTAACCACTGGGCATCATGCTTGTGTTGTGTCATCCTTACATTTGGCCCATTTACAGTAATTGCTGGTTCCTTGGGGTACTTGAATTTGTGGTTCTTTTTTTTTGACTAATGTATGACTGTCATTTCTGAACACTAAGAGACACTTTTGAAAATGAGGGAAAGGAAGAAAGATAATTGATGCAAAAAGTGAATTTGAAGACATACTTCCAACTGCTGTCCAGCCTTCCTGCTGGTAGTTATAAAATTATAAAATCTCAAGATTTGGGCCTTTTCATGCTACTGGGCTCTCAACAGCTCAATAAAACCTTTTGTTTCAGAGAAAGAAAAATGAATGAATTTGAAAATTAAGAGATGGTATAATACAGTGGGAGAGGCCAGTAATACCAAATTTAATACAGTTTGATTAGCATTACAATAAAGACACACAGAAAGTACTCTGAGATTTAGCATTTTAAAATGTCTTGCTAGATGTGGTGATACACACCTGTAATCCCAGCACTCGGGAGGCTGAGGCAAAAGGATCACTTGGAGTTCGAGACCAGCCTTGGCAACAAAGTTCAAGGCCAGCCTGAACTGCATAGCAAGAGTCTGTCTCAAAAATAAAAGGTCGTATAGAGGTCCCATTTGACGCAGCTATCCCCCTGCTGGGTATTTTCCCAAAAGAATTAAAAGAATCATACCACAGCGATATATGTACCCATGCTTATAGCGGCACAGTTTGTGATAGCTAAAGCTTGGAAACAGCCCAAGTGCCCATCAACTGGAAACTGGATAAAGAAAATGTGGGGTTTTTTTATAAAGTGGAGTACTACTCAGCCATAAAGAACCAGAAACTAGAGACATTTATAGCTAAATGGATGCGTATTAAGGCCATACTCTTAAGTGAAATAAATAGGACACGTGTAAATACCAAATAGTTTCTCTAGTGTGAGAAACTGAAAGTGCAAATAAGGATTAAAATGATTAAAATGAATAATTGGTAATTTGAAATTAGAAGAAAAGGTCTAAAGGGGTAGGGGTGATGGGAGGCGAAGGGAAAAGGAAAAGTTATGAGAAAAGAAGGGGCCGGGGATTTAGCTCAGCGGTTCCAGCGCCTGCCGCGTAAGCGCAAGGTCCCAAGTTCGATCCTTGGTACCAAAAAAAAAAAAAAAATTTATGAGAAAAGAAAAAAAATGGAAATGAAGTCTATGTAAATCAGGAAGGGCACACAGGTAATGGGGAAAAAATAAGAACCAAGATACATCATGTACAGGTACAAGAACCCAATGATGAATGTAAACGTATTTTATACCTAAAATGTACCAATAAAAGAATTTAAGGGAAAAAAATTTTTAAAAAATAAAACGTCCTATCAGGCAGGCCCCTCCTGCCACAGTAGATGTCCCGCAGCTGTGTTCCCAGGGAGCCCTGAAGCCTTCAGGAAGAGCTCCAGTCACAGGGCCTGTGCCTGGCCCTGGAATCTTAGGGTAAGCATGGATTGGCCGCACCTGTGTGCATACAGAGTGTGTTTGTGCTGGGTCTCATTTTACAAGTGAGACCAGAGAAATTGGGTCGCGCACTCCAGCGCGGGCTGCATGGTGAGGAGGGTGGAGTTAACAAGTGTCATCCACTCCGCCTGCAGACTTCTCTGAAGTAGCACGTTATGACACCCTATGGAGTGGGAGCTCTCTGGACCGGGCAGTTTTCCCTTTTGATGTGTCAATGCTTAGAAACTACTTTTTTTTTCTTTTTTTTTTTTTTTTGGTGCCGGGGATTGAACTCATGTCCTTGTGCTTGTGAGACAGGCAGCAGAACCACTGAGCTAAATCCCTGGCCCTAGAAACTGCTTTTAAGTGATTCTTCAACCTTTTTTTTTTTGATGCCGGGGATCGAACTGGGCCCTTGTGCTTTCGAGGCAGGTGGCAGAACTACTGAGCTAAATCTCCTGTCCCATTAAGTGATTCTTAATGGACAAAGGATATGAAGATTTACCTTGATAGAGGCATTTTTGTTTAGTTAAAAGGCCCCAAATCATTCTCTTTTATATGACAGATATTTATAGGTACACTTTTTAACAAATTACGCATACTGTTATGAAATATAAAAGAAAAATATGTCATGACTGCTCCATGCTCACACTACTCCTTTATTTCTTCTCTCCTCTCAGGCTTATGGGCCCTGTGCGTAATCTTGGTGGTTATAGTGTTATTTTAGAAGCACTTGTGAATTTAGTTTTACTACTCAACAGAGACAGACAAAAAACTGCACATTTTTATTCCATGTAGTAACCCAGTATGCAAAAATGTTGTCAAGTTTAGTGTATTATATAACATGTAATGGGCTACATACTATGAGTTTTCTCATTTATATTAATATCTTTTTGTATCAGAGCAGTAGCCCTGAATGTCTAGTTCCTGCTTCACCTTGCATGTAATGTTCAAGTCTCAGACCTAAACCATGCAGTCTTTTGCAGTGAGAGCAAAGGTCATCACACTTGGGGAATTGCATGAGATCAATGCCTGTCACTTTGCAAGCTTGGTAGGTCTTTTAAGCCTTTAAGCCTTCAGAAGTACCAGGTACAGGGCCAGGGATTTAGCTCAGTGGTTCTGCTGCCTGTCTTGCAAGTGCAAGGTCCTGAGTTCAATCCCTGGTACCAAAAAAAAAAGGTAACTGGTACACTCTTACCCTAGGTCCTGCCATCACAAGGACAACATGCATGTGTGCCAGTATACTGGTGGCAGCCCACTGCAGCCTACTTGTCAGGACCGTGCTGTCTGGCAGGCATAGCACCTGCCAGGCTGTGTGTTAGCCAATAGCTGGAGTCCCTGCCCCAGGATTCCCCGCTCCAGACTAAAGCTTGCCACATGTGACTGTCTGACAGCAGTTTCTGCTATTCATAAAACTTGTATTTTTATAAGTGTTCTCAGTTTTGCTATTGACCTGTGCTGATTTCACGTAATTTCCATTTACATCAGAGTTTGAGTTTTTTAGGTAACTTTGTAAATTGTTGATCAAAATAAGCTTTCTCAGCTATATATTTATGACTGTTCAGTTTTACAACTGTATTTGTAAAGTGTAGCAGATGCTATAAAACAATCATTTTTGTCCTATTCTTACATTGATGTTAATGTTTTCTGTGAGCTGGAGGGAAACTGATATAATGGGAAATTCAGTGTAGTTTGAATAAATTGTCTGGACCTGGCTCAACCCTATTCGGAGGTAGATAAAGAAATGACCCTGAGCCTTTTTTTTTCCCAGGATTGGGGGATTGAACCTAGAGCCTTCACACTGAGCTACAACCCCAAGCACCCACCCATCTTGTTTTGTAGGGGGGACTCAGAAGTCTTTTTTTTGGTACCAGGGATCGAACTTGGGACCTTGCACTTTCTAGGCAGGTGCCAGAACCACTGAGCTAAATCCCCAGTCCAGAAGTCTTTTTTTTTTAATTAGTTTACTAGTACATGCGTGTGATGATACATAATGTTTGCATTCCTTGTGAGAAGTTGGTACATGTACATAACACATCTCAATTTCTTTTTCATTGAACCCTTTCCCTTCCCTACTTTCCCCTCCTTACATCTCAGTGCCCTTCCTCTTTGAGAACAATCTAACTCCCTACTTCCTATTAATCTCTTATTTTGCTCTTCATTTTTACTCTGGGTTTCTCATATAAGAACACTGTGATATTTAAGCTTGTATGTCTGATTTATTTCACTTAACATTATGGTCTCAAGGTGTATCCATTTTCCTACAAATGTCTCGTGTATCTTTATGGCAGAGTAGTACTCCATTGTGTGTAAATACAGATTTCTCCTTTTAACAATCAAATTATGTTTCTGCAACTTGGCCACTAAATGAGTTGTATATAGTATGTACATTACAATATATAGTCAGAACAAAAGAATGGTCAAAGGAAACTCCAACTTGATGACTTTGCTTTTATTTGCATAACTTTACACATAGTACTATAGTATATAACAGAACAGTACTGTGCTGTATAGTACAGTTAGCAAAAATTACTGTACTATATAAACAAGGTGTACTGTACCAAAAAAGATACCGAGGGCTCTCTATAAACAAGATGTACAGAACTGTACAAAAAAAGGTCAAAAGTCTGAAAGTCATTAAATGAGGAATATCTGTACCACCTTTTCTTTTTGGGTTTTTTATTTTGTTTTTCTGGTTTTTGGTTTGTTTGTTTTTTTGGTACTGGGGATCAAACTCAGGACCTTGTGCCTGCAAGGCAGGTACAGCACCACTGAGCTAAATCCCTGGCCCTGTACCACATTTTCTTTATCCATTCATCTGTTGGTTGACATATGTGCTATAAACATGGGTATGTGTGTTTCTGTGTAATAGGATGTCTTTAACTCTTTTGAGAAGATACTTAGAAAGGGAAATAGCTAGGTTAACTGGAATTTCTAGTGTTGATTTTTTGAGGAATCCCCACACTGGTTTCTGTACCAGTTGTATTAGTTTCCATTCTTGCCAACAGCATAGGAGTCCTTTTTCCCCTCAGCCTCTCCAGCATTTGTTATTATTTGATTTCTTGATGGTGGTCATTCTTTCTGGGGTAAAATTGAATCTTATTGTTGTTTTAATTTGCTTTTTTCTAATAGTCAGCAATGTTGAGCATTTCTTTACGTATTTATTGGCCATCTATACCTCTTCTATGAAGTGTCTATTTATTTTGCTTGCCCTTTTTTTGTTTTTTTTTGGTACTGGGGATCGAACTCAGGTCTTTGAGCTTGCACAGCGGGCAGCGAAACCACTTGAGCTAAATCTCCGGCCTTGCTTGCCCATTTTTTAATTAGGTCTTTTATTTGGGGGGAAATCTAATTTTTTTTAGTTCTCTATATATTCTATATATGAGTCCTCTGAGAAGTCACTGACAAAAATTTTTCCAATTCTGTAGGTTGTCTTTTTCATTCTGTTGGTTGTTTCTTTTGCTATTCAAAAGCTTTCTAATTTAATATCCCATTTCTTAATTCTCAGAACTATTTCCTGTGCAACTGGGGTTCTGTTCAGAAAGTCCTGGTCTACACCTATGACCTCAAGAATTTTGTCTATCTTGTCTTCCAACAGGTTAAGTGTTTCTGGTTTAACATTTAGTTCTTTGATCCCTTAATCCCTTTTTTATTTTTTATTTTGAGACAAGCTCTCACTGAGTCACTAAATTGCTCAGCCTGGGCTCAAACTGTCAGTCCTCCTGTGTCGTTCTCCCAGAGTGCTGAGATTACAAGTATATGCTGTGCTTGTTGAACCTGTCTATTTATGAGAATGTATAAGCTACCTGAGGAGGACTCATGAAGCTGTACATCCAGTGGTGTGGCACACACCTCTTCTTGATGACAGTGCTTAGTCTGACAGAACCAGACATCCAGAACCTGAAGCTTTTACATTATTGTGGAACCAGGCTGCTGACCAAGAGCAAGAAAGAGCAAACACAGCATTGGCTTATGTTGCAAAGGGATTGAAAGCAGGTCCTAAAAATATTTAGCAGCCTGATTACCTAATACACTTAGAAATAAATATTCTAGGACACCTAAAAATCAACTTGTAGGGGATTGGGGATTTAGCTCAGTGGCACCGCACCTGCCTCACAAGTGCAAGGTCCTGAGTTCCATCCCCAGTACCAAAAAAAAATCGTGGACACACGAAAAAACTAATGCTACTGAGTAGTGGTGCATAACAGAGCCTCACAGTTGACTCTGAATCCAAATGTGATTGAGGAAGAGCCTCCAGAGGTGGTTCTTTCACCCCTGAACTCTTACTAGGTTTCACCAGAAAACAGGTGGTTTGAAAGGGATTGGTGTGGAAAGAAAGATTGCTGTATAATTAATTCAGTCAGTTATGGAGGCCAGTATAAACTTGAGCCAAGCTAAACCAGCAGCACAGTGGGGTCATGGACTTACCTGTCTTCCTACCCTGGGAGAAAGTAAAAATATTAGTCCCATATGCCAGTCAGCAACCCTGGAGGGCTGGGGATGGGGCTCAGTGGTAGAACACTCACCCTGTGTGCCTCAGACCTTAGGTTCAATCCCCACCAGCAGAAAAAAAAAGTAAGGGGAGGGAAAGAGAAAGGGGACACACCCTGGGGATTATGCAGCTAGAGTTGGTCTTACTGCAGAGTGCTGTTTGTGTCCACTGGCTTGCCTGTCCTCGGCCTCTCAAAGAGATATACCCCTCATTAGCCACAGCAGGCCTGTAGCTTTACTGGCTATGATCCCTCTGGTTGGCTTGTGCAGGTTGTAAAAAGTCTCAAGCCAGAGGCAAGCTTGACTTTGCATTTGGGCAGTCTGGTGATAGTTGCTCTGAAACTTAGTTTTCTGGCACAAATATTATGAAAGTATAATACAAAATGTTACAAAGTCACGTGTATCAAGCACACTAGGAATTTCTGGAAAGGAAATGGGCTAGGGAGATTGATGCCTGTTTAGAGTATCAGTCTCTGAGAGAAGCTCAGCTGGTCCGAGCACCCGGAAGGAAGCTCCCTGCCTCCATCCCAGACTCCTAGGGCAGAGAAGCTCAGCCGGTTCCAGCACCCAGAAGGAAGCTCCCCTGCCGCCATCCCAAGCTCCTTGGACAGAGAAGCTGAGCCAGTCCCAGAACCCGGAAGGAAGCACCCCTCAAACACACCCTGTGGAAATGAGAAGACACATAAACAAGCCTCAAAAACAGACTTCCAGATCACCTACAGCAACCCCAAAGGGAAACGAGATGGAACAATCTGATACTCAACCACCTGGACTCTCTGAACTGACAACAAAAGAGGATCTGGGAAAAATGAAATCAGAAATAATTACTCAGATAACAGAATATCAGTCACTGCTATTTATCCCCAGGGGAAATAAGTGGGTGTGGTTCTAGTCTCTTTTTACAATGCTAACCACTAAATGTGTCTGATTGTCTTTGTATTGACTCCTGGAAAGGCCATCCCTGTCTAATTGCCTATAAGATATCTAATTAACTTACCTATCTACCATATTACAGCTCACCTGTTTTTATACCACCAATCCAGAAATAGCTTCCAGTGACCTCTCCAGCCAAAAGAAATTCCATCCTATTAAGCAACATACAGTAATCATTAAAAGGAATGAGCTGAGTGATCACAGCTCTTTGTGACTATGGAATGGAGGGTGGTGGGACAGGGTTGCTTTTGCTTTCCTGTGTTTTGAAGGATTCAGTAAGGAGAGCTAACATAGAAGGAGCCTAGGGAATTGAGACGTGCTGCCGAAGTGGGAGTGGGGAGGTTGCTTATCATTTTCTACCTGTCATATGAAATAGGTGAACTACACACACAAAAGTTCTGCTAGGTACCTTCAATTCAGAATAAATGAATCCCTTAGTTGAAAATAACAGTGCAGCCACCAATAAGAAAGAGCACATTTGAAATCTGTGCTAATGCACTCAGGTCTAGATGGACTGAGCCAGGGTTGGTGGGGCTCACCTATAATCCCAGCACTTCAGAGGCTGAAGCAGGAGAATCAGCTTGAGTTCAAGGCCAGCCTGGACTCAAGCCTGAACTACATAGTGAGACCCTGTCTCAACCAAAAAAAGGATTGACTAAGATAATTTTCTGTTACTGTTCATAATGGCCTATTCACTTATTCCACATGGTGACCTATTGAGACCAGCTTCATGGTGTGTGTGTGTGTGTGTGTGTGTGTGTGTGTGTGTATTGTGCCCAGCCCCAGGAGCTCTTGTAAGAGAAGCCACCGGGCCATGACCAGATTTTCAACAGGACCCTTATCCCTTTAGTAGTGTCCCCTCAAATATGCCCTCCAGTAGTGACCCCTGATGTGGAACAGAAACATCAAAGCCAAGCATGACGGTGCATGCCTATAATGCCAGCACCACAGGAGGCTAAAGTAGGCGGATCACAAATTTAAGCCCAGCCAGGCCCTTAGAACCTGTCTCAAAAAAAAAAAAAAAAGCCTGGAGTGTAGGTTGGTGCCATGGCCCTGGGTTCAATCCCCAGAAAAAAAAGAGTCTCAGAAGCCCACAAGACCAAGCATTGGAAAAAGAGGGTATACTCTTCTGGCTGCGATCTCACTTCATAAACCACCATCCTGGTTTCAGACAAGAAGCTTTTAGTGCACCTAAGTCAGTGCCAAGCTGCTCTTGCAGGAAAATCAGGCCTCATAATCCAGTACTTAAGTCCCTTAAAATGCCAACCAAATAGCAAGCCCTCAATGAATGACTAATCCGTTTAATTTTTACTCCTTTATCTTTTTTTACTTAATTATCTAACTGCCTACTGTTTAAACCTTTCTTCCCAAAAAAGGACTGCCTGTGACACTTATGAAACTGTAACTTGAGTCCATGGAACCAGCTAGAACTGATTATTGCTTTCACAGAAGACAGAATGCCATCTGCTGGCTTAATTTATGGCATTTATGAAAGGATGGATCCAAACAGCTGGGAGGTAAACCAGCACTGGAGTGCTTCCCTAGAGTGCACATGGCTCTGGATTCAATCCCTAGCACCAAAAAGAGAGTTTACAAAACTGAGTGAAAACTACATATCCTGGTGGTGTTTTTTTGTTATTTTATATTCTCAACTCTGTATTTATTCAGTGAAGAAATGGAAAGGACATGATTCCAGAACCCCAAAAAATGGTAGTACTTAAAGGATTGTTTTATTTTATTTTAGTGATGCTGAGAATTGAAGGCTGGACCTTGTGCTTATGCTCTACCACAGAGCATATCTAGCCCTAGAAAGATCATTTTCAAATGTTTAATATGAATGTTTTAATTGAAAGTAGAAATTTGTTTTACTTCATCAACCAACTTTAAAATAACTAAAAAGATACCACACTCCCTCTAGCAGTAAATGCTGAACAGTAGAAATTGTTTTAATGTTACATATTTAAAATTATTTCTTACTGAAAACACTTGTTTGCACCCAAATTATATGGTGTACAGTATCCCAATTTGCAGTTTCTTCTACGGCCTGTAGACTGTCAGCACACATATCCTGAAGTTTACCTGGAGTTTGGTATTGCATGTATATTAATAGTCTTGCCAGAAGTCAATTTAAAGTGAAAAGATTGTTTTCTTGATTTTGAGTGATCAAGTTTTCTCCCATTTGTTTCTAAGATTTTGAAACATTAAGCTTGCAAATTTTTTGCCTTCTTCATAAAATACTCTGTAGAATTTTTTTCTGCTTTTAACAAAAATTTAAAATTTTGTATAAAAAGCAATTAATTATAATTAACATAGTCTTCATATTTATTCTTAGTTTTGACTTAGTTAAATAAGCTGTAAAAAAAATTATAGTGTTATCTTTCAAAGGGATGGAAGTATAGGAATGACAAATTTTAGGTGAATTCACTGTTGAGTTATCTACAGTAAATCAGTTTTTCATAGCTGATTGGTCTTTAGCAATACTTACTTTTTAACTTCCCAAAGCATCCATAATTTTTATCAGCTGTGTTCATTTCCCAGATTTAATTTTGTCCCTTCAGTGTGTAAAACTACTTTCCCCAATATATGTTGTTTGGGATAGCTCCCCTATTATTGATAACAGTTTGCATAACCTATTGCTTCAGCATAAGCTCAGCTTGTAATTTAAAATGATTCATAGGTTGCATGTCCTTTTGTCATTAATCAGTATTATCCTAATAAACGATAAAGTCCATCAAGGGAACTGATTTCATGCTACCTTTAGTAAGAAAATTAATAGACTTCATATACCCTTGCTGAGACCAAATAATTTAAAACTTACATTAACTAATTACATATTATACCACAAGCTTTTTCTTGCATGCAGAGTCCGGTGTTTTCTCATCTGGTTATACTTGAAAATATTCACATCTCCTCTCTGAAATGATAGGAACTGTCACAGTGTGGCTGTCAGCAAGTCAAGTGAGCTCTTAGCAGATGCTGAATGACTACCATTTGAGCTGATTTTGAAAGCTGAATCACATTTACTTTTTCCCTGCTTCACTTTTTTTTTTTTTTAATTGAGTACCGGGGATCAAACTCAGGACCTTGTGCTTTCGAGGCAGGCGCGGTGCCATTGAGCTAAATCCCCAGCCCTTCCCAGTTTCACTTTTATCGTTTCCTTTCTTTGGCTCCTTTGCAGTTTCATCAGGCTGGGGAGAAATGCCTAATGTTCACTCAAAGACTGAAAATGCGTGGGGAGAGCCTTCCTCCCCATCCACCCTGGTCGATAATGGCACAGCAGCATGGGGGAAGCCACCCAGCAGTGGCAGCGGGTGGGGAGATCACCCTGCTGAGCCAGCAGTGACCTTTGGAAGAGCTGGCGCACCCACTGCCACCCCAGCCCTGTGCAAACCAGGTGAGCTGAGCATCCTGCATGCCCTGATCTGGTCATTTAGAAGTGGTTCAGAGGATTTCAAGGAGTCCTTGTCATGGAATTTTAGAGCACACTTTTATTTTAAGCCATCTCATTTTTATTTTATTTGGTACTAGGGATTGTTGTTTTGCTCTGTTTTGTTTTATTTTGAGTTGGTTGGGGGTTTTTTTTGGTACCAGGGATCGAACTTAGGTCCTTGTGCTTGCGCAGCAGGCAGCGAAACCACTGAGCTATGTAGCCCAGGCTGGCCTCCAGTTTGGATGATCCTCCTCCCTCAGCCTCCTGAATGCTGGGTACTGGGGATTGAACTCAGGGCCTTGTGCATGCTAAATGTGTACTTTACCACAAAGCTACCCCAAGCTGTCATTGAATTCTAAAAATTAAATTTTTAGGGCCGGGGATTTAGCTCAGTGGTTTTGCCACCTGCTGTGCAAGCGCAAGGACCCGAGTTCGATCCCCGGTACCAAAAAAAAAAAATTAAATTTTTAGACCATTTTTTCTTACTCAGTGTACACTTTAAGACTAACTTTAAGCCAAGACTGTAACAAAATATTTCCATGTCTCATACATGAACACAAAAAAGCTTTTAACAAGAATCCGTGTCCTCCTTTTAAAAATAAATACAAGAATAAAAGCAATTAAGCGTACATGTTTGGTAGTACTACAGGTTCAGCATTCCCAGTCTGAAAATCCCAAATCCACAATGTTCCGCATGACACCACTTGTTGAAAATTCTACACCTAACTTCATGTGTCAGGTCACAGTCAAAGTACAGGAACACTAACAATACCATGTTGCCAAGTGTAGTGGCACAGGCCTGAAACCCCAGCACTCTGGGAGGCTGAGGTAAGAGGATCAAGAATTTGTGCCTAGCCTGACTGACGAGATCCTGTCTCAAAATTTAAAAAGTAAAATGGGCAGGGTATTTAGCTCAGTGCAGAAACCCTAGGTGCAATTCCTAGTACTAAAAAAAAAAAGTATTATGTAAAATTACCCTCAGAGCCAGGTGTGATACTACACACATAATTATAGCTGCTCTGGGGGACCAAAAGTTGAGTCAGTCTGGGTAACTTAAGTGAGACCATGTGTCAAAATTAAAATTAAAATAAACAAGGCAGGGGTATAGCTCAGTGGTAGAACACTTTGCTAGCGCACATAAGGCCCTTGGTTCCATCCCCAGTATCCCCAAAGG
The DNA here is from genome assembly GCF_053883595.1 of Heterocephalus glaber. Lineage (NCBI taxonomy): Eukaryota > Metazoa > Chordata > Mammalia > Rodentia > Bathyergidae > Heterocephalus > Heterocephalus glaber. Next base: position 4,230,896 of record NW_028258173.1, on the reverse strand, counting down.
CAAAGCAAAATACAGTTTCCCTGAACAATTTAAGATATCTATGAAATAAATGAATTTCATGTTTAGACTTGGGTCCCATTCCCAACATATTTCATTATGTATATGCAAATAATACAAGAATTCTTTTTTAATCTGAAATGAGAAACACCTCATTCCAGGCTTTTTTTTTTTTTTCTTCTCTTGGTACTAGGGATCAAACTCAGGACCTTGCACTTGAGAGGCAGGCGAGGCACCACTGAGCAAAATCCCCAGCCCTTTGCTTTGTTTTGTTTTGTTTTTTGAGGCAGAGTCTCACTATGTAGCACAGGCTGATCTTGAAGTCCCTGGGTAGTCCAGGCTGGCCTCAAATGTGATCCTCCTGCCTCAGCCTCCTGAGTGCTGGGATTACAGGCGTGAACCACCATTTCTCTGGTCCCAGGCATTTTCACAAGGAGCATGCAACCTGCAGTGGTACTCACTCCTTTAGCAGGGTGTTTTGTATCTGCCTATTTAAATTTATCTTACCAAACAAGATGGATAAAGCCTATCACTTTTTCCTCTTGAGATTAGTATTTGAAATCTGTAGCATTGTTGGCACTTCTTGCTTTGTTTTCATTTTATAAACAAAATTTCACTGGATACTTCATGTTTAATGCTTAAAACAACTTGAAAAAAAGATCTGCCTGGGGGTATAGCTCAGTGGTGTGAACTTCCCTACTGTGTATGAGGCCGGATTCAGTAGCCAACATTAAAAAAATCTTGAAAAAAGAAATCAGTTATGCCCACCCCCATTTTCTGAAAGTGTAGTGAGTATGCCTATACAGTCTTCCAGATGTCCAGATTACTGTTATTGCCTGGACTTCTCATACCGTGTGGGTGTCTTGCAATGTGGTACTTGTGATGTTAACATAAATATAACAGATTTAATTGTTCACATGGCTGCAGAAGCAGCAGCATTTTCGAGGCAGTCACTAGATATCCTAGAGCTTAAAATGAAACTTTGTTGATTTTGTTATCTTTCTGAGTGGCTGACATGTTCCATCTACCCATCTCTTGTGCTAGAAATATCTATTCCATCCTTCCTGCTTTTTGTTACAAAGTTAAAGGCTAAGAGACCTTGTGGGTGTTCAGATTCACATTCCATTTTGAGGAACTATATTTTGTTTGTATAATCTGTCCTTGAGGTCCATTTATGTGCCTAGCTGGTAAACATCACATTTTCATCATCTTAAAGACCTTCGCGAACTACTGTCACCTATTCTTTGATTTTTTTTCTAGTTCTCCTGAGAAGTAAAAATCTGTAGTTTTGACATCAAAAATCACTTTGCATTTTGCAAAGGGAGGAAAAAGTAGAAATTCAGTAGCCAATTTGAGTTTCCTCTGCCTAGACCTCTCTGTCCTGCAGTTGTGGACGTCTCCTGGGAACTTGTGAGAAATGCAGGTGGCTAGGCCTACACAAGACCAGCTGCACATCACAAGGCCCCCACCAACTCCCACTTGGGGCTAAATGTGAGAACCACTGACCCATGTAACATAGTGCCCACAGGTTTACACCAAGATGTGACTAACAACTACATGGAAGACAATGTCATTTCTCAAGAATCTACTTTTGAGTGGCCTTTTCATTCCAGGCAGAGGTTGCCACACAGGAATTACTTGTAGAATGCCTGGGTTTCAAATTGATCTGTAGTTGGTTAAGAAAGTTTGGAATAGCATACAACAAACACCTGGACTTTGAAGGAAAAAATGTACACATACATATTGTACATGAAGGCAGGAGAAATTCAGTTATGTCTGGGGAAAAGAAAGAATAAAGTGGTAAATTACACTACATGCATTTTTTCCTACACACCCTAAATCATGTAATAGTGAAGCATTCTGCACCTTAGGGATAGTAAGTTGACTAAGTTTCTGTTTGCTCTCTTTCTAGCTTCCAAGTCTATGCAAGAAGGCTGGGGCAGTGGTGGGGACGAAATGAACCTGGGCACTGGCCAGTGGGAGGATGAGGAAGGGGACGTGTGGAATAATGCTGCTTCCCAAGAAAGCGCCTCCTCCTGTGGCTCCTGGGGCAGTGCCCCCAAGAAGGGACTTCAGAAGGTAAGCATGGCACCCCTGCACGAAGAAACTTCCAGAGCCAGTGGCTTATGGTGGCATCTCCAGAGCAGGGCACACCTGAGGTTTCCAGGGTGCATTTTCGACCTTTAGATGTCCCCGTGAGAATCCCTTGCAGGGATTAGCAAGGTCAAAGCTGTTTCTGTGGTACTGAGACTTTATCTTTTCCAGAAAGTTCTTTCCCTAGGGTAGGGTGTTTAGTCCATTTTCCATCACTGTAACAAATAAATCAACTTATGAAAAAGAGAGGTTTATTTTGGCTCACAGCTTTAGAGGTTTTAGTCCATAACTGATTGATCTTACTACTTTGGGAAAGCATGTGGTAGAGTAAAACTGCTCATGCCGTGGCCAGGAAGTAAAAGAGAAAGCAGGAATAGCTGGGGTCCCATTACTACCACTGAGGCCCCGACGCCATGACCCAAATACCAGATTGTCCACTCCACCTTTTAACACATTAACGACGAGGCTATAATTCATATGTTGTGCTGCCAGGTGGCTCCAGTTTGAATTGGAGCATTCCTGCCACCTTGAAACACCAGTGGTCCATACATAACTGTCCCTTCGGGTAGTACCACTTCTCAGGGGGTCTCGGATTACAATAATCCAAAGAAAAGAGTTGGTTTAGCAGACCAGATCTCATCACATTTCAGTTCCTTAAGGAAAACATTAAAATGCTATAAAAAATTATAGCTGATTTGTGGTACAGCAGTTGTAAATGCCATGTTATATGCATTAGCAATGGCGTACTTATAAGACTTCCATGTTGAAATTTGGAGAATTATTGATAAACTATTCATGAATGTAAGTTTATTTTAATATGTTTGTTGATTACTATAATTTTAATTGGTATGAATAGTATTAATTTTTATATTTGGACAGTGATTATTCAAATTCAAGTGACTAGATTCAGTCCATTTATAGACTTTTTATTTTATTAGTATAAAGACCAATAAAAGTGATTAGATCCATTTGTACTGCTGGTGGTACAAGCCACTCGATGGTCTAGTCATCCCTGTAACACTGGTGGTTCAAGCCGGCAGGACATGTTAAAGAAACATAACTTCCTAGCAGTGCCATTCCAAGGAACAGCCTTCAACACATGGGCCTTTGGGGACACAGAAGATCCAAGCCATCACAGATGGAGCTGTCCAGAGTCATCATGATTACCCAGAAGGAGTGCAGAAACACACCTGAGAAACCAGTCAGTGCCTAATGCCACGCATTAGAGAGATGTGCAAAAAGGCGAAACAGTGTCATTCTTCTCAAAGAATGTGTTTTAGTAAATATGTTTATTTTTCTTTTAAATAAGTTATCTATGTTAACATGCAATGAATTGGTATTGCTATTTTTAGTAATGTTAACATAATTTTTAAATACCAGTTTTAACTTCAAATGTAAGTATCAGTAGATACAACTCTTTTATAAACAAAAATTCTTTGGGACCCTTAATTTTAGAGTGTAATGAGGTCCTGGGACCAAAACATTTGAGAACTGCTGAGGTGACCACTAAGTAAAGAGGCAGCCATCTGAAAGAAATTGAGATCCAAGGGGCCGGGGATTTAGCTCAGTGGTTTTACTGCCTGCTGCGCAAGCGCAAGGACCTGAGTTCGATCCCCAATACCCAAAAAAAAAACCAACAGGCTGGGGATTTAGCTCAGTGGTTCCGCCGCCTGTCTTGCACGTGCAAGGACCCGAGTTTGATCCCAGGTACCAAAAAAGAAAAGTTAAAGATATCCACAACCCACTATATCCCAGGATAAATTCTAAGTACATCACAAATTTAAATATGAAAAATAAAAACATGGAAGAAGTCAGGCATGGTGGTACATGCCTATAAGCCCAGCACTTGAGAAGCTGAGGCAGGAGGATAGCTGTGAGACTGAGGCCACCCTGAACTACATAGAGACCCTGTGTCAAAAAACCAAAAACTAAACAGACAAATAAATAAATGAGAAGAATTATAGAAGCAATTTTACAGTTAAGAGGGACCATTCTAGCTATGACTAAAACTAAGTTATTTTTTTAAATTTTTAGATTAGAACAGTAAACATAGAAACTGTATATGAGAGAAAATACCCTAATCAAAATCAAAGGACAAATAGCATACTGGAAAAAAATGTTTGTCACGGAGGATTGATCTCTCTGATACTTAGAAAACGCCTAGAAACTGATTTTTTTAAAAATTAGCCAGGGGCCAGGGATTTAGCTCAGTGGTTTCGCCACCTGCTGCGCAAGCACAAGGACCCAAGTTCAATCCCTGGTACCAAAAAAATAAATAAAAAATAAAATAAAAAACATCTTAAAGATGTAGCTCAGTGTGAAGGCCCTGGTTCAGTCCCCACCACTACAGAAAGAAAAAGAGAAAGAGAATTAATTTAAAACAAGACCGAGTGGGCCAGGGATTTAGCTTAGGGGTTCCGCCACCTGCCTTGCAAGTGCAAGGACCCGAATTCGATCCGGTACCAAAAAAACAAAAACAAAAACAAATAAAACAATACCGAGAGATGCCATTTTTCATCTCCTACTTCAGCAGAAATCCAAAAGTTTAATGAACACACTCTGGGGGCTCAGGATGTGGCTCAGTGGCCCAAGAGCAGAAAATACATTAATAATAAACACATTCTGTTCTCAAAGCTATATGAAACCAGTATTCTTTCATTGCTGGCAGGAGCATAAATTAGCATAACCTACAAGGAGGGCAGTGTGGTGCTATCTGTCAAAATGACCACAGAGGTTTCCACTCATTCTGTTATAGCATTTTTGTAATAACAAAATGAAAATAAATGTGCATTGGTGGGATAGCTGGGTAAATTATGCCACATCCATCATATGGGAGGCTAAATATTTTTTTCTGAAGCAAAACATTTATTGGTACATTTTAGATGTACATAATGATAACACTCATCATTGGGAATTTGTACCTGTCCATGATATATCTTGCTTCTTTTTTACCATTCCCCTCCCCTTCCTTCAACTCCTCTTCCCTTCCTTCTTTATAAAAGCTTTTGTTTCCATTTTTTCCTTCTATTCTTTTTTTCTCTTGTCCCTTCTTTCCTTTCCCCTTCCCCTCTCCCTTGTTCCCCTTGTCATTTGAACATTTTCTTCTGATTTCCCAATATCTGTTATACATTTTGGTCCTTATTTCCACTTTTGGTTTCTCACACCAGAGAAACAATGTGGTATTTAAACATGTGTGTCCAGTTTATTTCACTTAAGGGTGTGGTCTCAAGGTGCATCCATTTAGTTAGAAATATCTCAAGCTTATTCTCCTTTTTGGCTGAGTAGTACTTCATTGTATAAAACAACGCATTTTCTGGGCCGGGGATTTAGCTCAGTGGTTTTGCCACCTGCTGTGCAAGCACAAGGACCCAAATTCAATCCCCGGTACCAAAAAAAAAACCAGACATTTTCTTTATCCATTTATCAGCTGATGGACATTTGGGCTGCTTCCAAGATTTAGCTATTACAAACTGCCAATATAAACAAGGGTGTGCATATATCGCTGTGGTATGATGCTTTTCCTTCAAGATGATACCAAGATGGGGAATAGCTGGGTCAAATGGAACCTCTAGTTTTAGTTTTTTGAGGAATCTCCACACTGATTTCACCACTCTATACTCCCACCGGGGTTATTTTCCCCCTACATCCCCATCAGCATTTGTTATTGGTTGATTTCTTGATAACAGGCATACTTTCTGGAGATGGAATCTCAGCGTTGTTCTAATTTGCATCTCTCAAATGACCAGTGATGTTGAACTTTTTTATATATATTTGTTGCCATTTCTACTTCATCTGAGAAGTGCATTCATTTCAGATGCCCACTTTTGGACTAGGTCTTTAAATTTGGGGGGGGGTCTGATTTTTTGAGTTCTTTATATACTCTACATGTTAGTCCTTTGTCTGAGAAACAGCTGGCAAAATTTTTTTTCCACACACTGTCAACCGAAGAATTTAATAAATTGAGTTTGATCATTCCGATCTCAATTGTGGCTTTCCAATAGCACTTCAAAGTTTCTTGAATTTGCCCTATTAGACTGATTTTCTCCTCATTAAGAGTAACCTATGAACAAGATAGTTTATATGAGCTGTCCTAGTGAAAAATCATCTCAATGCCTATTAAACAGAAAAAAGGGGAGCAATATACTGAAGTAGAAACAGGCTATAGAAGACATAAAAGAATCCCTCAAAAGTATCTTGAATGAACTCTGGTTTAATGTTCTTTTCCTCCTCTTGTGGATTATACAAAAGCTGCAGAGCTTCTAACTTCTCACTGATATATCTCCAGGGAATTTAAAGATCTGTTGCTGTGCAAGCTGGACTTGATGCAACTGCTGCATGTGCTGCTGACAGTGCTGCTCCTGCAGCTGGCGGATGAGAATCTGCTGCTGTTCGTAGTTCCCTGAATGCTGTTGGGCTGCATACTGCTGGAACTGCACGGCAGTCTGGGAGTTTAAAGCTGCCATCATCTGCTGCTTTCGCTGCTACAGCCAAAGCCTCTCTTCTTCTGTTCGCCTCCTCTCTTCCTCCCGCCTAAGCCTTTCCTCTTCTCGCCTACATTTCTCTTCTTCCTTTAGAAGACGTTCTCTTTCTTCCTCTTCTCGTCACCTTTGCTCATCTTCCTCCTTCCTTTTTTTCTCTTACTCTTCCTTCTCTATTTTGTGGGATGCAGCATAATGTTGAAAAGAGATGGCAACATCTATTTAAGACCTTGACAGACTGTACCATGGCATCCTCTTCAGACATGCTTCCCAGGGCTGCCCACTCGTTCCTTCTGTCATTTCCCAACACATCAAAGAATCCAACCTCAGGACAAGTGTCTGGATTACATGGGCCCATAAGAACTTGCTTATGCAGTGCCACAAGCTTCAACTTTTCTTCGTAAGCTGGATGAAAGGCTTTGCTATCCTTCTTCGACTTCCTGCTGACCTTTGACCCCTCTCGCTGACACTGAAACTTCCGCTAAATTTTTTTTTTTTGTACTGGGGATCGAACTCAGGTCATTGCGCTTGCGCAGCAGGCGGCAAAACCACTGAGCTGAATCCCTGGCCCTCGCTAAATATTTTTTAAAGAAAATTCTGTATTGATATGAAAAGATCAACAAAACTGGCATAGTGACACACATCTGTAATCCCAGCACACAGGAGGCTGAGGCAGGAGGATTGCCACAGGTTCAAGGCCAGCTTGGGATGTGTAGTCAGTTGAAGGCCAACTTGAACTACATTGCAAGACACTGTCTCAAAAATCAATAAAATATATTGTTAAATGAGACAAGGAACAGAAATGTGTGTAGCACACCACCCAGTTTAGGTACATGTAACAGCTTCTGTAGACTATTCTGAGTTCTCTAGAAGGAAGATTAGACTCTACCAAGGAGGACTTCCTCTTAGAGAGAACCAGGAACCAAGCTTGTAAGGTGGCATGGAGAGAAGAGTCTCTTCTTGCACTTTGTCCTTTTGAACTGTGTGAATATATTGCTACCTAAAAAAGAAATTAGAAAAGCATTCAATAAGCAGTAAGTAGAAACCAGAAACTACAATCAGACTTTCCATTCGTAAGGAAAAAAGGTTACAGGCATCAAAAGGAAGTCCTTTACAGTTGTTTTGGCAAGTAATCTAATCACAGTAAGACAAGAAATACTAAATTAGCAAATTAAAATAATATGATTTGGGGGCCAGAGATGTAGCTCAGAGGCACAGTGCCTGCCTGACAAGTGTGAAGCCTTGAGTTCGATTCCCAGTACCAAATTTTGGCTGATCTGGCTCTGTCAGCATACTATTGATTAAAATAACCTCCAAATAAGCTATTTCCTTGGGGACAGAAAGCCTGTTAGTTTTTATAGCTTCGTGTGTTCCACTATCTAGTTAAAACGGACTTAATTTCTAAAAGCAAGATGGAGCATATTCAGGGTGGGGGTATGTATGTATGTATGTATTTAGAGACACCATCTTGCTGTGTTGGCCCAGGCTGAACTCAAACTCCTAGGTTCAAGTGGTCCTCCTACCTCAGCCTGGGGTGTGTGTATGTGTGTGTGTGATTGTATCTGTAGAGCCTTTGCTGTTGTATAATTAGCCCAGCTTGCTCACCTGACTCTCCTGGCACCCTTTGCCCTTCCTGGGCTGCTCTTTCCTTCTATAGTCTGCCTTCCCCACTTTTCTCTTCTTCCTTTTCCGCCAACATTCTCCTGCCTACTCCTTTCGTCTCACCTGAGTGCTATAAGCAATTAATAGTTAACAAAATTAGTAGGTTTGTTCTACCTTTCCTCTTTTGCCCTTTTTTTCATCAGAAGGACCCCCCTGCATTTTGTATTACTTAGAATAAAGCTTATAAAAGGGAAAAAATGTAATTTTTAGTAGATGTCACATAGCACCAAGTTCAAGGGAGTGTTCTTGTGACTATTTGATCATGGAAATAGTGTAGATTTATGATGAACCAAATTAATTCTCTGGGAAAGAGAAACGATTGCCCTGCTTTTGTGAATCCGTAAGTTACATCAACCAACATGCACACGCACCTGCAGTTTCCTGTAATGTTAGCCCCAAGATACTACCAAGGACATTGTGGAGCCCAGCATGATTCAACTGTAATACAGAAGACTGATTTTTAAAGCACCATGAATTTCAACAGTCTCTCATTTCTAGAGGAAATGCACTAAAATGTAATTTGTGGCCTTTTCTTCTGCCCGGGCTTTGTTTTAGGGCATGAAGACACCTGGCAAGCAGGACGAGGCCTGGGTCATGAGCCGGCTGATGAGACAACTCACGGACATGGGCTTCCCGGTGACTGGTGTCTTATTACTACTCTCCCACATGTCCCTAAGCAAACAGCCCTACTTGTCTCCATCAGTGTTTGATGTTTATGGCAAGGTGGGAAGGCTTTTTGAGAAATGATAAGAAACTAATTAATTAGCTTTTAAGTCCCCTTTGGCTTAGGAAGTTAGGCTGAGTGGTTACTGCATTGAACCACAGCACACATTCAGTTTCCATCAAGAAAGGGATGAGAACCTTGTCCTAGAATAAAACTGTGTGATTTGTATTTTCCATAGGTTTATTTCATTAATTTATCCAGTAGATTGATCCCAGGTAGAAGATCACAAGAAAAAATTTGGTATAAAGTACTAAAGTGTCATATGCCAAAAAAGCATCCTAACTGAGGCTGTTTAGCTGTGCAGAAAGAATTTGGAGCACGGGATAGTCCCCAGAATACCACCGTGTTCTAGTCCTATGGTTGGAAGCAGGGGTCCCAAGAGCAAAGGCTGGCAACCATGTTCATCGCGTGGTTCCATTAAGTGTCTGCTTTCCAAGTCCAGGTTCAAATGAGTATTTAATTTCTGATTACGGTGGGTGTCCCTAAAAGAAGGGTTCAGAATGGCTTCATGTTCCTCACACTGGGTGCTATCTCTCTGGGGAAGGGTCCACCCTCTCCCTGGTTGGGGTGACTGACAAGCCTGAGGGCCAGGAGACATGGTCATCACAGAGCTCCCAGAGTGCTGGCACGTGAATATTAGTCTGCTCCAATCAGAGAGAAAATTACCAGCAGGAACCTACTTGCTCTTTTTCTGTTTCATGAGGAAAAGTTTATATAATAGAGCCTAGAGCCCTGACTCTGCCAGTGACTTTGACACTCAAGGTGGCAGGTCAGTCACTAAATTACAAACATTTTCCATTTAAAAGACATGGTTTCTAACCACCACAGTGGAGAAAAGCTTTTCCAATTCCAAAACCTCATAAGTCAGTAGTGATTACCCTCTTTACCAGCTGTGCTGTTCACCAGCGTCCCCCGCTAATGAGGACTCTGCTTTGCTCCACAGAGAGAGCCTGCTGAAGAGGCCTTGAAGAGCAACAATATGAACCTTGACCAGGCCATGAGTAAGTGACAGGGCACATGTAGAGCACTTTCCCCAGGTGCCTTGGCCAACCTTTGCTTTTCAGAAGCATCTTACTGTAGTCTTGGATTAATGGTGGAATTTGCACGGGGTAGACAAAACCAGGCCACAGGGAAGGAGCAACCACAGGGCAGGCACTGACCACATAGCCAGCCACACAGGCAAGTGGGCTCATTTTTTCTAGTACTTCAACAAATTGGTGGGATGTGTCCACCTGTTTTGAGGGGAAGTAATAATGACACTTGGAGACTGTTGTTGGGACCTCATGTCAGACCTCTTTGGGTCTCGATGGAGAACACTCCTCAAGCCTTGGCCTCTCGAAGTGTGCAGTCCAGGACTGTGGAGGCACCACTGTGCAGCTGAGGACATTCTCTTGCTGGGAGATGGACTTTGCTGTTGGAATAAGCAACCTCCTAGTGGAGCTGCTTTAAATAAATAAATAGGGCCAGGGATGTAGCTCATTGGCACAGCGCCTGCCTGGCAAGTGCAAGGCCCTGAGTTCAATTCCTGGTACATACATACATACATGCTGCATACATACATGCATAAAACTGTTTCAGGGGCCAGGAATTTAGCTCAGTGGCACCAAGCCTGCTTCGCAAGCGCAAGGCCCCAAGTTTGATCCCCAGTACGAAAAAAAAATTGTCTCAAGCATTTGTAAAATACAGTCCATTCTCGATATTCTTGGTAATTATGTCCTGTGAAGCCACTGCAGACACTGAATTAGCAAATACTGAACCCCTTCTGCTGGGGAAACAAGGGGAGAGTTCCTCTGCACACATTCTTATCTACTGACTGTTCAGAGCCTTATTTTGTTTCTGTTTTAAGATACCCTACTTAATACATATTTCTCACAAATAACTATATGTCCTATTTCTGTGTAATAAAACATGAGCCAGGAAGGGTTGGACATCTTCTTGAGCTGGATAATGTGACAAATTTTGTTGCTTTCAGACTCATAACAGTGCTGCCACTTCACTTTTTAAATCAGTCATCTCAGAAATCCACAGAAGTAGCGACTTTTGCATCTCTTCCGTAGCTTTTCCATGGCTCTGTGAGTGTCACATTAGCACTTCCTGAGTGATTTCCTCTTCCTCCTGCTAGGTGAATTGTTTGATTTTTTTTTTTTCCTCTGTCCGATTTATTGACATTGAGCCTCCGATCCACAGTACTGAAGGAAACTTCTTATGGCACATTTTCCCTGAAAAGCACAGCTCACCCTTCTTGTACTTAGGAACACTAGACAGTCTGCAGCCATACATGGGGGGCTATTTTACACAGCAAAATCACCAACAAAAAGTACAAAAATATGAAAAATGTGGTACTAAGTGGCCCACAAAAAGGACACTTGACCATGTGAAATCTGAAATAAGAAGGCAGAGCATCACCCTGTTGGATCTGAGCTGGATGTGGAAATGCAGGTGACTCAGATCTGCCAGTCTGTTCATGTCCACAAATAACCACAAAAGTGCTATGGTATTTACTAATCTTTGAGTTACAAATAAATTTCAGTGAGTAGGCACATTTTCAGGTATCAACTCCATGAATTATAGATAGACGGTATAATCACGTGGAGGTGTCACAATATGTGGTTCAGACACTAGGGCAGGAACCACCAGCATGAGTTGAAGCAGTGAATTCCAACTTCTCAGATAAAATAGTGCAAAGCTTAAATGGGCCAAACAAGTACTGCTGGTGACTAGATTAGAAGACCAGTGAGGACAGAATCAGTGTCCTAACTGCTCAGCATGTGGGAAGTGATGGTCAGGAGGTAGGAGAAGAGCTCCCCAAGTTGGGTCATCAGGAAGGGAAAGCCCCTGAGATATGATGGGTGGAGGGAGGAAGCAAGCGCATGGGGCTCTAGGGGGACAGGGTTCATCCCAGGGGCCAGTGGGGGCCAGTGTGGCCAGAGTGGAGAGGAGCAGGGACGGGGCAGAGGGCAGAAGCGGGCAGGGCACAGTCCCGGGTGTTGAAGCCACCCGAGCATGCAGCATGGTGCTGAGCAGGTGTGCTCTGGTTTTACCCCTGCCCTTCTCTGGGTCTCCCTAAGGCTATTGCCAGGGCTGTCCAGTGCAGCTCTGGTAACCATGCTTAATTTTTGTGTTGCTTTCGTTGTGCCCCAGGCGCTCTGCTGGAAAAGAAGGTGGACATGGACAAGCGTGGATTGGGAGTGACCGACTACAATGGAGTGGTCACCAAACCCCTCGGCTGCCGCCCACCAATCTCCAAAGAGTCTTCCATGGACCGCCCCACCTTTCTTGACAAGGTACGGATTTAGACAGTTTTTTTTTTTTTTAACAAGAGATGTTTTCATTTTAACTGTGTCCTTGATGTAAGTCAGGTTAAAAACTTGCTGGACTGTTGTATATAAGTGACTTTTACCTATTTTTTTGTGATAGAGAGGTGGAGAAAGAGAGATGCCTGTCTATCTATATGAATGTTAAAGAGGAGATGTATTTCACATAACATGTGATAAAAAATGCTGGAATTGAAATCAATTTTCATTTTCATTGTGTGAACTTGACTGGTATCTGCTTCAATTTGTCCAGTACACAAGGATCATCAAATTTCTGTTTTGCTATCTGATTTTAAATTCACAGATCTTCCATTTAGAAATATGTTGCATGTTTCACCTCAGAAAAAGGGAAGTAGTGGAGTATGGTACCTGAGCCTAGATGCCTTTCCCACCATAGTGTCTTGGGAAGCTCCCTGGACGCTTAGAAACCAGAGCGAGCTCAGTCCTTCTAGTGTTGTCAGGGGTTCGTGTCTTCCTCCAGTCTGATGGGACTACACAGGGGGCAAGCATCACATTACATTCAGTCAGGATGCTGAACCCTGAAAAGTAAAATTGAAGCAAAAAGGACAGGTTGAAAAAATAAAGGAGGACTGGTGATGTAGTTCAGTGGCACCACACCTGCCTGGCAAGCACAGGGTCCCGAGTTCAGTCCCTAGTACCAGAAATAAACAGAAAGGCTCCAATAAAGGACCTTAACATCCCCAAGGGAACATTCTTTCTGTTCTTGGAGCCCTCCACCACACATTCTGCTTCAGAAAGCTGGGCTGTGTGTAATCGCAGGTACACTTGAGGCTGAGGCAGGAGAAGCACAGTTTGAGGCTATCCTGGGCAACTCAGAGCCTGTTGAAATAAAAAAGTAAAAGAGGCCAGCAGGGATGTAGCTGAATGGTAGAGTGTCCCTGGGTTGCCAGTACCACAAAAAAATAGAAAGAAAGCTGGTCGCTAGAGTAGCCAGGAGCATCCACTAAAAAATTATTCATCTAAAATTCCAAATTAACTTGGCATCTTGTATTTTTATTTGCTAAATCTGGGAATCCTAAGTGTGGGACCCTGACCTGTTTCCTTACCTTTAAATGGGGAGTTAGACCCCGGGCTGGTTGTACTATTAGATGAGATAAATTTGTAAGTCTTGGCATGTACAGTGGCCGCAATAAATCTTGAAAAAAAATTGAATAGGATTCTGTCTGTTTCATAACTACCCTCTTGTTAAACCCTGTGAAACTGCTGAATGTGTAGGTCAAAAGCAAGTAAATATCAGAATTCAGCCTCATATACCTAAGAGCTTTAGTCGTCATCTCTCATAAAGAACCTGTATATTTGAAAATGGTTATAAAGGGTTCTCCAAATAAGACCTGGCTCACACTTTTGCTCCCTTCTCCTTACTCTACCTAGAGAGGCCACAGTGTCTGAGAGTACCTCAAACTAATGTATGTTTGTTAAATGTTTTAAAAATAAAAACAGTATCTTAATCATATTTCTCTTTTTCTTTTTCCCCTCTTCCTTTTACCCATGTTCTCCATTCCCTTGTTATCCACGCTTTTTTGATCTTTTAATTCTTTATCCACCCATATCCCTCTTTATTTCCTTGGGAAACTGTTCGGTGCTTTGTCTGCTGATGGACACTGCACACAGCTCACCCTTTCTTTTTCCAATCAGGATGGCGGCCTCGTGGAAGAGCCCACGACTTCACCATTTTTGCCTTCCCCAAGCCTGAAGCTCCCTCTTTCCAACAGTGCACTCCCCAGTCAGGCCCTGGGTGGGATTGCCTCAGGGCTGGGCATGCAAAACTTGAACTCTTCTAGACAGGTAAGGCTGTTGGGAGAGAAGAGGTTGTGGTCTGTTTACTTGCCTCTTAAAAAGTGTGTTGGGGGGCCGGGGATGTAGCTCAGTGGTTCTGCCACCTGCCTCGCAAGCGCAAGGTCCTGAGTTCGATCCCTGGTGCCAAAAAAAAAAGTGTGTTATAGACACTCTTATTTTAGCTAATACCTCTATTTTAAAAGAGAATATAATGCATAAGGGTAGTTGAGAAGATAGAATACGTAAGGGGAGTTTCCTTCAGGTGATTTACCAGAGTCAGGAATTAAATGATGGCTAGTTGTGATGGCACACTTCTGTCACCCCAATACTCTGGGAAGCTGAGACTAAAGCTCAAACTGAGATAGTGCAAGCCCAGCCTGGGCAAATTATTGACTGAGCCAAGACCCTGTCTCAAAATTTAAAAAAAATAAAGGGCTGGGGATGTAGCTCAGCGCCACAGCACCTGCCCAGCAAGCACAAGGCCCTGAGTTTGATTCCTGATACCAAAAAAGAAAAATACATAAATAAAATTAAATAAATAAAAAGGACCAAGGCTATAGCTCAGTGTTGAAGCCCTGGGTTCAAGCTTCATTACCACCCAAAGGAAAAAAAAAAAGAATAAAAGTTCTTGAATTTGGCTATGTAGGATATGCTTCAAAGTTATATACTTTGGCTATGTGATAGGATATGCTTCAAAGTTTTTATACTTCACTAAAATATATTTGAGCTCCTCATTGCACCTTGGTACTAACTTTCTGCTAGTTTAAATGCTGGTGTGATGCTGAGCAGTTGAGAGAAGACACCACTTGTTGCCCCTTTCCCCAGATGTGGAGGTGGCCTTTCTCGCAGGGAGGTGCCCAGAGGTCCCTTTGGCATAGGTGGAATCCCTGTGTGAGATGTCTTACTGCCTGCCTGCCCTCCCGCCCCACCTTCCTGTGGGTCCTTTGAAATGTGGTCATCACCAGGCAGTGTGCTTCCTGAATGCAAAGCAGGCCTGCTCAGTGGTTTTCTTGGGGATGGGCCTGTACACGCCTTTGCACTTCTCTTCAAGGAGATGCTGCTTTGGGAGGCTGAACAGTGCCTCTGTGCCTGTGTCCCATGGAATTACCAGCAGGCCTTATCCACTCCCAGCAGCTCCCAACTGGCCCTGTGCACCATCCTAGAGCTCTTGCCATTGCTAGCCCGGTGGAGAGTGGTGGGAAGTCTGCATTTCATATGCTCTGCCACTTGCACATTGGCAGCCTCACAGGGCCCATAGGCTCTCCCAAGAGAAATCGGAGTGTATCTTACTCCATCTGTTTGTTAGGTAGCTCATGACACAGTGGAAAAGACATCCAAAATATATTTATTATGTTCAATACAAGGTTAAATTAACTACCCGGATTTGCCAGTTGATTCATTTTCAGGGTTTGTTGAAATAGTAGCTTTGTTTCCTGTTTGAAAATGCTGCTTTTGCTGGATGAAATAGTACTCACCTGTAATCCCAGGTATTTGGGAGGTTGAGGCAAGTTCAGGCCCAACAAAGCAAGAGCCTGTCTCAAGAAACAAATAGAATTGAAATGTCATTTTTCTCCAGGTTAATGGTAATTTATGCCACATACTCTTACTCTGTTTTACCACAGCCTTCTGGAAATGTCTGTCACACAAACAGCCATGTCCTTGTTGCTGATGCCTGAAACACTGTTGTTATGGTTTAAGTTGATAGCCTTGTCTGGGGACATTTTAAAATACACTGTCATGTGGCTCCTATGATTTAAAAACATAAGCAGCTTCATTCTCAGCCTCCATAACCAGTATGGCCCGCACTCATCCTGAGTGTGCCAGAGCAGTGGCTGGGGACAGTGAAAGGAAGCAGAAGCAACCTTGCATCGTGGTTAATAAACATCAGCCTCCCCACTCAGCCCACCTCACTGCTGCCTCCCTGACCATCCATTCTGTCTCCCCACAGATCCCGAGTGGCAATCTGGGTATGTTTGGCAATAGCGGAGCAGCACAAGCCAGGACCATGCAGCAGCCGCCGCAGCCACCAGTGCAGCCTCTTAACTCCTCCCAGCCCAGCCTCCGTGCTCAAGTGCCTCAGTTTCTATCCCCTCAGGTCAGACTAGTGGCCCAGCTGGAGGCACAGGGGGCCAGGGGCAAGTGGTGGGGACTTGTGCAACCTCAAAGTCTCTTTTAAAGTGCCTATGGGCATTTTAATCCATCAAGTAGTAAACTGACTCTCCTGCCCTGAGAGATTTCCTCAGAGTCTGCTTTTTTTTTTTTTTTTTTAATTTAAATGCGCATACTTAAGTTTAATAGTTTTTTTGATTGTTTGTTTTTGGTACCGGGGATTGAACTCAGGTCCTTGCGCTTGCACAGCAGGCAGTGAAACCACTGAGCTAAATCCCCAGCCCGAGTCTGCTTCTTGACAGGCTGAGCCACCCACACCCGACACAGGCATCAGCAGGTTGGAGTGACTCTGACAGGGAGGAGAGCATCCAGCACACTTGCTGGCCTGACTCCCCCTACTCTAGATTGAGAAAGCTGCTCAGTGAAGCTGTTGGTGGTACTGGGTTACTGGAAGAGAAGGGGGCGGGCTGCACTGTTGTGAGGGACATTAAGGAAACCATCCAAGACCACCCACGAGTGAGTCATGCTCGTGGGACCACATGTGATCACAGACAAAAAGTCATAGGCATTGTGGACTTATAGTTTTATTTAGTAGTAGGTCATTTTGCCTAGAAAGATTCTAACAGGAAAAAGATTAAGTGGAATTAAAGAAAGGATATTGAGGCCTGGGATTTAGCTCAGTGACACCACACCTGCCTGGCAAGAGCAAGGTCCTGAATTCGATCCCTGGTTCCACAAAAAAAAGAAAGATCTTGTTTTACATAGCTCCATGGCCTCCTGAGTCCCATTTTTTTCATACTAATACTGTTTACCTTTAGAACATTCCATAATTTTAGGGTTTGGACTAAGTTTTTAATTATAGTGTGACAGTCCCTACCCTTGTAAGAACACTCAGTAATGAATTATTTTATGTTGATGACCTCTTTGAGCCTGGGCTAACTCAGAGCTCTACCCGATGTTTAATTCTGGGGCAGAGAAGGACTCATAGCCCTGCTTGGGAAGAACAAAAGCATTTTGAAGTCTCCATCACTGTCTACCATTCTTCTGGCAGAGGAAAAACTACTTTCTTCCCTAAATGACCTCTGTTACCAAGAAGATATTTGGGATTTCTAAGGAACCTTTTTTTCAGCCTGTTTCAAAAGAGAATAGGCTAACCCATGATGGCGAACCTGTGGCACACATTTTTTTTTTTTTTTTTAAGACAAAAGATGTCAATGTACAAGTAGTTTTTTCTAAACTAAAACCTCAGTATTCAAGCTTAATTGCAATGTTGGCACGTTGCAATAAATAAGTGAGTTTGGGGTTGCAGTTTGGGCGCTCATCTCTAAAAGGTTCGCCATCACTGTATCTATCTTCTGTTAGTCCATAAAATATAAATTTTAGTTTAGTTTGTTGGAATACGGTGTCTTTGTTCCTTTGAGCTGCTGTAACAAAAGACCTTGGACTGGGTAATTTATAAACACCATGAATCCATTGCTCATAATTCTGGAGGCTGGATAGTCTCAGATCAAGGCCCCAGAGGATTTGGTTATATTTAGTGTTGGGGAGCTCATTCCTCATGGAGGGTATCGTCTGTGCATCCTCATGTGGCACGGGGTGAATGAGCTCCCTCAGGCCTCTTTGCTAAGGGCACCTAATCACCTCCCAAAGGTCCCATCTCTTAGTGCTGCTATAGTAAGGATTGTGTTTCAGCAGGAGTTTGGGGGACACAGACATTCAGAGTGTAGCACATAGGAAGACTCTGTTGGCACACAGAAGAGGGCAGGCATGCAGCAGGGAATTTGCTGGAAGTAACTCTCACTCCCATTCCATGTTTGTGTACAGAGTTGAGACGTAGAGAGCCCGGTGGAATAATAGATAAGTGTGTTCGTTAGGACACAGTGTAAACTGCTATAACAGATGGGCCACAGCAGATAGCAGCTTAACAAAGAGAGCCTCCAGCTCTCTTGTGACAGTGGAGACAGGGCAGTTCACAGCTCACGGGCAGTTCTGCCACAGTTGTTTCCACCACAGGGAAGAAGAGAGGAAAGCAGGGGAAGCCCCTGCATGTTATGGCTGCATACTTGCTGGGCTACTTACAGTCATGTCCCAGTGCCCAGACCCAGCACCAGAGCCACACCTGATCCGTGGGCCAGAGGCAGAAGACCACAGTTAGTGGACTGTGCAGACTAGCATGTCCCAAGCATCAGTCATCTCTGTGCCATCTCACAGTTCTCTCCATGTTTTCATTTTACCTGTGCTATTACGTATTTCTTTTCTTTAAATTGACTTATCTTTAAATGTATTTTTAAATGAAACTGTGTGGGCCGGACATGATGGCACACACAGGAGTGTCCCAGCACTCAGGAGGCTGAGGTGGGAGGATCACCATGAGTTCAAGGCCAGCCTGAACTACATAATGAGACCCTGTCTTAAAAAACATGAGCACAAATGCTGTAATTAGCATCACTTAAGATAAAACTTGAATAAAATATTGAAGCCTCAAAAAAAAAAAATACACGAACAAGGGGCTGGGGATTTAGCTCAGTGGTTCCGCTGCCTGCCTCGCAAGCGTAAGGACCCAAGTTCGATCCCTGGTACCAAAAAAAAAAAGCACACACACAAAAATTTTGCATGTCTACCATAAGTAGAAAAATCAGTATTTTTCTAATACATCCTAGACCACTATTACAGTAAAAAATGCTCAACTGTGTTCTACCTGCACTGTGAAGGTATGTCTGATGTTTGAACACTGAAATAACACATCCAGGTGCTGTTGGCTTGGAGTAGTGAGTTCCAGTTAGAGACTGTCCTGAGTTGGCAGCAAATACACATCAGGGCTGCTCTGCGGAGAGGCTGGGAGCAGTGACACCCACTGAGAGCAACCTCTGCACGCGGCAGTGCTGACAGCATCCTAAGCAGGTACACGTGCAGGGGAGAAGGGCTTGCTGAGCTTCCTGGTGGTGTCAGCTGCGGCCGAAACAGTCCAAGGACCTGTGTGAGACACACATCCCTGCCTCCCTGGTGAGGTGCCAGCCAGTGGGAATAGTCTTCCCCCACCTCTGGGCCTCAAGGTTCCACTGTGGCAGAACAGGAACTCAGTCACTGATAGAAATGACCCCGGACTGTGGACAGAACAGCTCAGGTGTGACTTCAGTATCTGGAAGAAGAAATCTCTTCAAAGACTCCCTCCTTCCTTCTTCTTAACATGTCAGCTACTAATGTGAAAATGTCTGCAAATGTTTGAGCAGCCTTTGAAGCTCAACCTTGAAACATATACAATTGTTAATTAATCATTTTGAGTCACAAAAACACTATACAGACAAATAAATGTTTTAATAAAGATATGATGGCTAATCATATGTTTTATTTTAAACAGGTTCAAGCACAGCTTTTGCAGTTTGCAGCAAAAAACATTGGTCTCAACCCTGCACTATTAACCTCGCCCATTAATCCTCAGCATATGACGATGTTGAACCAGCTCTATCAGCTGCAGCTGGTGAGTGGAAAGTCACCCAGGTTACGAACACACCACTGACAGTTACTATAGCATTTTTTGCACATCTGGATATATTATGAGACTGTTTTAGTACATTAAGGTTTTTTGCTTAAGGGTTTTTTTACTAAGCTTTGTAAAATTTTCAGCTCCTCTATGATCAGAAAGTCCCATAATTAGGCCTGTGTTTTCCTCTGAGGTCTCAGCTAATTTCTCACCTGAACCACAGAACACAAAACAGCACATGAGGGACTGTTTTCCCAGGTCTTTTAAGGGTGGTGTGCAAAAATACTGTTCTGGACAAGTCGGAATGAAGTTCCTGCCTTATCTGTGATGGACGGTTTGGAGCATTAGAGCTTTATTCTCACACACATCTCTGGTTGAGAATGGCTTACATAACCCAATAATTCTTTAAAGCTTTTTATAATTTAACATTATTGAACTTTTAATTTTCAAACAATCATACTGCTTTTACCATAAAATGGCATGTCATCATATCTCTTGATGTACTGGATTTTTTTTGTTTTGTTTTGTTTTGGGGTTTTTTTGCGGTACCAGGGATCATTTGTGTTTGCTAGGCAGCCGCAGCACCACTGAGCCACATCCCCAGCCCCTTTTTTTGATTTTTTGAGACAGTCCCATTATGTATTCCAGCTCAGCCTTGAACTCATGGTGATCCTTCTGCCTCAGCCTCCCGAATTCTGGGATTACAGGCATGCACCACCATGCCCAGCCTGAATTTATATACATTAAAAGGCTTAGAGTATTATTTCATTTGGGGGGGTGAGTGTGAGAGAGAGAGAGTGTGTGTGTGTGTGTGTGTGTGTGTGTGTGTGTGTTTTGAAATACGGTCTCACTGTGTAGCCCAGGCTGGCCTCAAACTCAGCCATCCTCCTGCCTTAGCCTCCCAAGTGTTGAGATTACAGCTATGCACCAGCACACTAGCTTATTTCATTCCTTAAGAGTATGCACATGATTTAAAGTCTTATCTAGCATCCTTGTTGCCTAGAAAATGACCAGGAGTCATGGAGGGAGAGTAGTTATGGGTTGCTCTATTAAACAGAACCATCGGTGTAGAACCTTGCCTTCTCAGAGAGTCCTCAGGCCCACATTTACGCTGTTCCAGGCACACCTCTTAAGTTGGAGTGTCCCTTTTCTTCTGTAAGTTGCAGGGGATGACAGGAGGTAGGTGTCCTAGAGACACTGAACACGTCCTTGCTTTCCTAAAGAGCACAGGGCTCCATACGTGGAGCAGTATGTGGCCCTAGGATCTTTCCTGATCCAGCAGGGAGTCATTGCACTGGTGATTTCTGTGGTGAGGCCCCGCTGAGTGCAGGTGCCACCCCCAGGCACAGGTGTTCCTGCTGCTCTCAGTCCCTGTCAGGGAGGAGGAAAGAAGGCCTTGTGGGAACAACAGCACACATGTAGAGAGAACACAGGGCTCGGAGCCTTGCCTAGCTTACTACAGGCATGGCCGAGTGAGGTCCTTCTGTTACCCAAGGGGTGTTACTAAGATATGGTGTAGAAGACTCAAGAAAATGTTGACGTAATGTTTTCTCTTCTTCAGTTTTTTCCCTCAAAAAAATGGAGAAATAAAGTTTGTTGCTTCCTAATGTTTAAGTTTTAGGCCCCTAGAGATTCACTGAAGTAAGATATTTTATGCCTCCATAATTAACAAGGCACTTTTTTGTTTTGGTTTGGTTTTTTGGTTTTTTGGTCTCCTTTTGTAGTTCAGGCTGGCCCTGAACTCACTATGTAACCCAGGCTGACCTTGAACTCGTGGCAATCCTCCTGCCTCAGCCTCCCAAGTTCTGGGATCGCAGGCGTGCACTACCACACCTGGCAAGGCACTTTTATTAGTTACTCTCTTATCTTTAAGTCCTCTTGCCAAAATGTCCCCAGAAATTCATGTAAGAAAAAAAATCTGTGAACCAACTTTTCAAAATAATCATACAAGCAAACCTTGCATATCATTGTACAGAAGAATATCATGGTCACTTCAGCCAACCTTGATGGCAGGTTTATGTGACAGAGGAGTCCACAAATCCTTAGTTCAGCTTCTCTTCTAGCTTTAATTCCCTGTGATGTTGGCTGAGATAATCACATGGCCTCCAAGTCCTTAGAAGCTATTTAATATGTGTTACTCCACAGTTAGGACACTTGTTGCACTATTCAGTTGTTGTACTTACTGTACTATTCTGCTACATTTTCTGGCCATTCTGGCCTGGTCCACATTGAATTAAGAGGAATTGTCTTAGGCCATGTGTAAAATGTATTAATATAATTAATGCATATAAATAATAAAATTTTCTGGGTTTTTTGTTTTTTGTTTTTTGTTTTGAGACAGGGTCTCACTATGTAGTTCAGGCTGGTCTTAAACTCACTGTGTAGCCCAGGCTGGCCTCGAACTCCCAGTGATCCTCTTGACTCAGCCTCTAAATGTTGGGATTACAGATGTGTACCAACATAATATATGAATAATATATATAAAGTAATATGTTTTATTATAGCATTTTTTGTTTGTTTGTTTTGTTTTTTTGGTACCGGGGATAAAACTCGGGACCTTGTGCTTTCGAGGCAGGCAGCAGAACCACTGAGCTAAATCCCCGGCCCTATTACAGCATTTTTTAAAAAGAGCTAGTGCCCCTATGGCCACATGTTAGACATACCTGGCTAGATGAATTATGAGAATAAACTTTTTTTTTTTTTTTTGGTACCAGGGATTGAACTTGGGACCTTACGCTTGCGAGGCAGGCGCCAGAACCACTGAGCTAAATCCCTAGACCCTGAGAATAAACCTTTTCATTGCCTTATATCAGAAAGTTGAATCATTTATTGATGGCTTTTGTATAATACTTATTCTAGCTCTCAGCCAAGCAGGTTGGCACACACCTATAATCCCAGAAGTTGGGAAGCTGAGGCAGGAGGATCACAAGTTTAAATCCCACCTGGACACTGTCTCAAAAGAAAAAATTAAAAGGCTCAGGATATAGCTCAGTGGTAGAGCTCCCCTGGGTTCAGTCCCCAGTACCACAAAACAAAAAAAGAAAAGAGAAAAATTCTAGCTTTTCTTTCTGTCAACAGGCATACCAACGTTTACAAATCCAGCAGCAGATGTTACAGGCCCAGCGTAATGTTTCCGGACCCATGAGACAACAGGAGCAGCAAGTAGGTGTTGCCCGATTGGCTATCCACATTAGCTGTAATTTTCCTGGGTTAAGGAGATTCTCACTGATGAACTGTTAGACTGTTGTTGATTTTTCTCCAGCCAGGCTTCCCCTTTGAGAAGTCTTGGGGTGGACTCTGAGAGGGGCTTAGCCCCGGTCAGTGGACACCTCAGTGTGAAAACACTTTGTAGACAAGCCACGCAGGTCCCTTCACACCTGGCTAAAGTGTGTGTGTGTGTATGTGTGTGTGTGTGTGTGTCTTCCTTCCAGGTTGCGCGCACAATCACTAATCTGCAGCAGCAGATCCAGCAGCACCAGCGCCAGCTGGCCCAGGCACTGCTCGTGAAGCAGCCTCCACCACCACCCCCGCCGCACCTGTCTCTGCACCCCTCTGCAGGCAAATCGGCCATGGACAGCTTCCCCCCGCACCCCCAGACTCCAGGCCTCCCTGACCTGCAGACCAAAGAGCAGCAGTCTTCACCCAATACCTTCACTCCTTACCCTCTCGGTGAGTTTCCCATGGGCTCAAGGCCACAGCAGGCAGGGGGCTCCCAGAGTCCACCTGTGGTGACCAGGACTGCACTGCGGTGGCAGAAGCCAGGCCACTAAAACAGCATGTGGGATGCAGTACCAGACAAAACCAGAGAGCAGGCCTCTTGAGGCTTCTTCCTAAGGGAGCTTTGCTGACTGCCTTCTGCAGAGCAAGGGCTTCACTCTGCCAGCAAAACTTTTGAGTATAAAGTTGGTTTGTTATTGTTGGTTTTGATTTTGGGGTATTTTTGCAGGGCCTTCACACTGAACTACATCCCCAACACTGTTGGTTTTTGTTTGTTTTTGTTTTTGTTTTGCTACCAGGGATCAAACTCAGGACCTTGACCTTTCACTTGCAAGGCAGGCGGTGGCACCACTGAGCTAAATCCCCAGCCCCCAACACTGTTGTTTTAATTTTGTATCTTGAGACAAGGTCTTGCTAAGTCATTAAGTTGTCCAGACTGGACGCAAACTCACAATCCTCCTGCCTAAGCTTCCTAAGCTTAGGGATTACAGCTGTGCAGCACCACAGCTGGTTTTATTTTTTTGTGACAGGGTCTCACTAAGTTGCCCAGTCTGGGCTCAAACTTATGATCGTCCTGAGTCAGCTTCCCAGCATGCTGGGTCTACATGTACATGCCCAGCTGAGTATAAAGTCTTTCTGTGGTAGTGCCTGTGAAAGCTCCCACAATGTTTTCATTTCCATTGTTGAATCTGGAAAGTTGTTTATTCTTTAATTTTTTTTCTGCTGCTCTTTATCACCCACCATCCTTCACCCTCAGCTACAGAAAAGTCTATAATAGTTCTGCCAATAGTGTTTAGACTCATTAAGCAGGCCCTGCTTAACACCTTCATCATGGGGCCCTTCATGATGGAGCCATAATTTGTATGCCTTGTTGTTGCCAGGCAGCTCTGAACCGCTGGTGTCTATGCATGACTGTCCCACTGGGCAGCATGGGACAGTTCCATCAGTGGGACAGTCATATATATACCTCAATCGCTCAAGCCGGCTGGAGTATGTTAAAGGGTAGCAGCTGTCCCCCCAGCACCAGCAGTTCAGAATGGGACTTGCACAGCAACCAAATTTCTCATCTCTGTCTGTCTGTCTCTCATTCTCTCTCTCTCTCTCTCTCTCTCTCTCTCTCTCTCTCATACACACACACACACAGGACTTGGCCTGCTGGAGCACACCCACCACATGGAACCTATAGATCTTAGGAGAAAATGGAGTCCCCTGCAGGTCACACAGGCTTGCCCAAGGAGGCACAGTAGAGGAGAAATGTCACCAAAAGCTAGGAAAGCCCTTCAGGCTTGTCTCCTGATTGCTATTAGAGCCTGCAGATATGGACCAAGGGAATCAGTAGCTTAGGAAAATACATCTCTAATAAGGGCAAAGTCTGCTTAAACAACAGCAAACTTGGCATCAACTGATAACTTCTCTCAAGAATGCTAGTACAGCTGGGGATTTAGCTCAGTTGTTTCGCTGCCTGCTGCACAAGCGCAAGGACCCGTGTTTGATCCCCGGTACCAAAAACAAAACCAGAATGCTAGTACACTATGACACTTTCTCATTGTGTGATCACATCCAGCTTGACAGGTAACAAATATGTATGTCTTTAGTATGAAGCGGTAAGTGACTGATGGTATTGTCCCTTCATTACTGTCTCATCCATTACTGTGTTGAAGAAACAGAAGCATCTTGTGATTAAGACCTGATTAGGTGCCTGGGTTTGAGTCCCGGCCCACTGTAGACTGGCCCGCTGCTAATTGAAGCTTGCCTGACTGCTCTTTGCTTCAGTTTCTCCACCTATAAAGTAGGAATGTTTACTATCTTAGTCACTTTCTCATGCTGAGGCACAATACCAGACACTTGCAACTTAAAGGAGGAAAGGTTTAGTTGGCTCGTGTTTACAGGACGTGGTCAGCTGGCTCCAGGGCAGGACAGTATGCCAGAGGGACATAGAAGAGAAGTTGTTCATGTCATGGTATTGGGGAAGCAGAGAACAAAGGGCAAAGCCAGGGAGGAAGACCCTTCCAGGTCACACTCCGAGTGAGCCACCTCTTCTGACCACACCCCACCTCCTAACAAGTTGGCTGTAGCTCCCATGAGCAGTCTACCTAAGCAACTGATGTGTGCTTCAGTCTTTTTGTCATGGTCCTCATCATCATTTTTCTTCATCAACTAGTGTAGTGCTGATCCTTGGCAGATCTCCAGGAGTTCCCCCTTCTGCCTGGTGGCCAGGGGCAACACCCACACTCCCCAGTAGGTCAGTTTGTTAAAGGCTGTTGAATGTGTAATTCATGAACTCCTCCAGGGCAGACTTCTGTAACATACATGTACTAAGGCAGAACCCGGTTGTCCTGACCAGCCTCTTCTGTAGACAGTGCATTAGCACACTAGAAAAGTTTCTTGGTCTGGTGATTCCTACAATGGACCATGAGGACTTTCCTCATTGTTTGGACTCACTATGTTGCTCCATGGACTCTGATTGGGCGCCAAGGATTTAGCTCATTGGCACTGTGCCTGCCGCGAAAGCCCAAGGTCCTGAGTTCAATCTCCGGTACCAAAAAAAAGAAAAAATCAGATATGATTGAGAACCTCAGGACTGTGTTTATATATACTGAAACATAAAAAAGAGGAGAATCGTGGGTCAGACTTAATTGAAGACCATTAGCATTTTCACCTTACTTCAGGAAAAATAGTTCTTTTTAAAACAGGTATTTTTTCACCAGCATCAAAAGTTAAAAGTATTTGACCGTGAATGAAGACTGGAACAAGATGGCCGAGAGGAGGGTCTGGCCTGTCCTGATAGTGTCTCTGTTTTCAGCTGGACTGAACTCAAACATGAATGTCAACAGCATGGACATGACCAGCGGCCTGTCAGTGAAGGACCCATCTCAGTCCCAGTCACGCCTCCCTCAGTGGACACATCCCAATTCAATGGACAGCTTGTCCAGTGCTGCTTCTCCTATGGATCAGAATCCCAGCAAGCATGGTACGTCTTGACTGGCATGGCCACAGAGGGGTTATTACTGTTTTCATAATGATTATCCCTTTGTGTAGTGCACTTATTCTATACATTTCTCCAAATCCAGTGCTGAGAGCTAGGTTAAAAATATGTCATTCTAAAAACCATTTGCATGCCTGTAGTCACAGTGCTCTGGAAAGCTGAAGCAAGAGGATTTCAGCTTTGAGGCCAGCCTGAGCAACTTAGGGACTTAGTGAGACCTGGTCCCAAAATAAAAAAGTGAAAAACAGAGCTGAGGTAAAATAAAAAAGTGAAAAACAGAGCTGAGGATACAGCTCAGTGTGAAGGCCTTGGGTTCAATTACACGTCCACAGAAATGCACACATCCACACATTCCATTCCATCACGGAGTACGTAAGATCTCAACTGGTCATGGACCAAACTCTTTTTCTTTTTTCACAGTACTAGGCATTGAATCCCTTCTCAGCCTTTTGGCTAAGATCAAGTGTACTAGGCGCTGGGCAGGGGATTTAGCTCAGTGGTTCCGCTGCCTGCCTCGAAAGCACAAGGACCCGAGTTTGATCCCCAGTACCAAAAAATAAGTGTACTGGGTATTGAACCTAGCACTTCATACTAGCCAAGTGCTCTACCACTGAGCTATACTTAAAACCATTTTTTTTTTTTTCCTGGACTATTTTATTTTGAGACGTTGTCTCACTGAGTTGCCCAGGTTGGCCTAAAACTTGCAACCCTCCTGTCTCAACCTCCCAAGTAGCTGGGATTGGGTTATAGATCTGTACCATTGTGCCAAGTTTAGGACCAAACTTCTTGAACTTCAACCATACAAACTCAGAAATTACTGAAAATGTCCCAGAGGGCTGGGGATTTAGGCTCAGTGGTTCTGCCACCTGCCTCACAAGCACAAGGTCCTGAGTTCGATCCCCAGTACCAGAAGAAAAGAAAATGTCCCAGAGCAACAAAGCATATAAGTCATAACCTATATACTTTTTCTATCTGTATTCACCAACAAACAATTAGTCTTCTGAAAAGAATTTTTTTTCAATAAATGATAAGACATAGGTAGTAGTATATACCTGTAGCCCCAGCTACTCAGAACTCTGAGGCAAGAGGATCTCAAGTTCAAGACCAGTCTGGACAACTTAGACATTGTCTGAAAACAAAAAAATAAAAATAAAAAAGGGCTGCAGTATAGCTCAGTGGTAGAGCACTTGCCTAATACGTGTGAAGCCCTAAATCTGATCCCTAGCACTGCAAAAGATAAAGCACAAGTGGAAAGTGAGTTGCTTAGAAAGGAAGAAGCAAAAAATGCTAACTGTAGGATGCAATCTCACTATTAAGCATTAAATTTAGTTTTGAACATCCTGGTAACATTAAAAAAAACGGGAAATTTAACAGTTACATAGTTCCCTCTTGACATAAGATGCAGTTTAAAAGTTCTTCCTTCCTAAGAGTTAACTCTGAAAAATCCTCATGTGACCTCAGGACACTACTGGGCAGGAGAGCACCCATCACATGAGCTGGTTGGTGTAGTCCTTAGATTTGATGCCCAGTTTGTTCTTCCACAGTAAGGGGAGCCAGCCGTGGGAGGAAAAGATGCAGAAACAACAGCCACTGTCAACTAACCAGAGACTCACAACCCCAGAAAGGTTTATTGTGGGTCATTCCCCATGGTATGAATATGAATTCTATAAAGATTTCCAAACTGACAAACTAAAATGGTTCTTCAAGGGTTTTTCTCCTCCAGGGATGAGCTTTTGTAACTGAAATAGTCATTGGTTCTTGGAGAATCTCAGACAGGTCAAGCCTGACAGTTTGTGTAACTGAAAGGAAAAAGGACTTAGACCTGAAGGAAAGACTCCAGGGCCCCAGTGTCATAAGCAGAGCATTCACTTGGTTACTGTTTTCTGTTGTCCTGTAGGTGCTATCCCTGGAGGTCTAAGCATTGGGCCTCCAGGTAAGTCCTCCATTGATGACTCCTATGGCCGGTACGATTTAATCCAGAATAGTGAGTCACCAGCCAGTCCTCCTGTAGCTGTTCCCCATAGCTGGTCACGTGCCAAATCTGACAGTGATAAAATCTCAAATGGTTCCAGCATCAACTGGCCCCCAGGTAAGACCCCATGGCACTTCTGTACCATGGCAAATTAGAGGCTACCTCACGCCTAGGATCTAGGTTAGACCTGAGAGGAGCCAGGATCTGCCCCACGGGTTCTAGAAGCATTAGGCTCACAGCTCTGGCATTTTCATTGGGAATCCATTGCCAAATCAGTTTGGGTTATGGCCGAAATCAAACATGGCCCTGTGGTCCCCTTAGTTCTACATAAGGAGAAGAAGGGGTGGCTCCGGGTGGGGAATGGGCCCTAGATACAATCCCAGAAAAACATTCAGATCTTAACATGATAGCTGTGATACCTGGCTCTTGTTTGTTCCAAAGGAATGGTTGTTTTAATGAAAGAGTCTAAACTGTACCTGTGAATTTAATTGCCAGATAATTAAAATTTCCACAAACAGGCAAAAGGCATGTTTAGATGCCATGGAGCAGTGTGAAGGTTCTCTAGCATGCAGCCTCGCTTTGGTTTCCATAAACAGAGTTCCATCCTGGAGTGCCATGGAAAGGGCTTCAGAACATCGACCCTGAGAACGACCCTGATGTCACTCCTGGCAGTGTCCCCACCGGGCCTACCATCAACACCACCATCCAGGACGTCAACCGCTACCTCCTCAAGAGTGGAGGTAAGGACAGGCCAGGGATTTAGCTCAGTGGTGCCACGCCTGCCTCTCAAGTGCAAAGCCGAGTTTGATCCCCAGTACAGGGAAAAAGAAAAGACTGGAGGTAAGGATGAGGCCATCCCATCTGCCCCTGTGGGAGTCTCCAGTCACCTTCCGGATTCCAGTGCAGTGTGGGCTGTGAGACACAGGTGAGGGGTGCCTTTTCCAGGACCTGGCAGTACAGAGGAGGACAGTGGAGACTGATAGGAGATATATGCTTTTGCTTCATGTACTAACACAGACTAAATAGCCCTTATCCACAGTGCTTGAGATGAGAAGTGTTTCAGGTTTCAGAGCCTTTTGTTTGTTTTTTGTGTTTCGTGCTTGGTTTTTTTGTGGGGTTTTTGTGCTTTGTTTTTTGAAACAGTCTCTCACTGTATAGTTCAAGCTGGCCTTGGACTCGCAGCAGTCTTCCTGCCTCAGCCTCCAGGGTGTTGGGATTGCAAGCATGCACCACCATACCTGGCTTCAAAGCATTTCTGATTGTAGACTATTGGAACAGACTCTGTTGGTTTTACGTCCCTTATCTGAAAATCAAATGTACCAACACGACACTTTTAAAAATGGTATAACATGACATATAGGTTGAGTATCTCTCATCTAAAAACCTGAAGTCCAAAGAAACTTTCTAAGCATTGTGTTATCAAATCACAATATTAACTTTCAGCTTTTTAATAAACAGGTTTCCACTTGAAACCTCAAAACTGAAAAGGAATTGACCCTTACTCGTCCATCTCAGTCTGTTTTCCCTGTCTATAAAAAGTCAAGCTAAAATGAATGAAATCTGTCCTCAGGGTTTTTCCCTGGCACAAATCTTGGTGCTAACTTTTTGTATACCATCCGTCAGACTTCAGGATCCAGAGCAAGAAGTGCTGGCTGAGCTGTGAAGTTAGGAAACAAACAGTTGAGGTTTGGAGATGAGAAGGGGAGCAGTGGCTCTCTACCCCTGAGCCACACTTAGAGGAAAACACTAAAGGGTGGTCTCAGTTTTATCTTCAGCACTTTATTGTGTGAAAGAGCCAGGCTTCCAGAGAGGCCTCAAACATCCTTCCCCAAACATTCGTGTGGCTTCCACTTAAATCTGGACCTGCGGGAACAAGGTGTTTGCTTCTCTGGCTATTTAAAGGGAGTGGCTTCCAGCCACACATGCAGGCTGCGTGGAAGTCCTGGTGAATACACACCACCCTTCCTGTCCAACACTGCACTCCCCCGGCTGATGCAGCAGCTTTGTGGAGAGGTGGATGGAGGAGGAGTGGCTGAAAAACAGAAACTCAGTGCCTCTGGGTTCAGTCTCCACTATTGAAGCAGAGCTTCAACACAAGGAGCCCAGCTGTCCTGAGGACAGGCCAGGTGCCCCTGCACCCCTGCAGGCAGGGACAAGGCTCAGACTGAACTAAATACCTAGACCTGCCTCGCAAGCGCAAGGTCCTGAGTTCAATCCCCGGTACTAAAAAAAAAAAAAAAAAAAAAAAGAGGAAAGAAGAGCCAGGCATGGTGGTGCACGCATGTCATCCCAGCACTGGGGAGCTGAGGCAGGAGGATTGCTGTGAGTTCAAGGCCACCCTGGGCAACATAATAAGTTCAAGCCCAGGCTGAACTAAATACCTAGACCTGTCTCAAAATAACCACCCCCCCCCCAAAAAAGGAAAGAAAAATGTGCATCTGTTATGCTTTATGCTGGTAAGTTAACTTCAACATTGAACTTCAGAAATGCTGTTTTATAGGTGGAAAACGTTAGAAGATTAATAGAAATGTCAGAAATACCGGCACGGCCTATATTGGACATGCAGACTATGTCTGAGCAAAAATTAAAGAGAGAACATAGCATGGTGATGATAACACTCCTCTAGTCCCAGAATTTGGGAGGCTGAGATGGGAGGATCGTTGGAGCCAAGGAGTTTAAGACCAGCCTGGGCAATATAGGGAGGCCTCATCTGGGAAAAAAAAGTCAGCAAAAATAGACCATATCCATGGGCCTTCCTCTGAGGCACCTTACTGGTGTTTCTTTGTTTGTCCCAGGCTGCTAGTACCAGAGAACGCTCTGCTGGCTCACCAGACCAACCACTCACTTCTCCTCTGTCCACAGAATGCATATGTTTTTCTCTGCCCTCTAGGTAAACTGTCAGACATGAAATCGACCTGGTCCTCTGGCCCAGCCTCCCACACACAAGCCTCTCTGTCTCACGAGCTGTGGAAGGTGCCCAGGAACACTACTGCACCCACCAGGCCCCCACCAGGGCTAGCCAATCCCAAGCCTTCCTCCACCTGGGGCGCCAGCCCCCTCGGCTGGACCAGCTCCTACTCCTCTGGTAAGCTCCTTCCTCCCCCTCTGATGGGCACAGGGGCACTCGGAACTGCTGTGTTCATCACTTAGGAGATGTGCTTATCATCTTCTTTGGGCACCCCGGACTTGGCAGGGCATTGAGTTCCAAACCTGGTGTATTCAGCATTGCCCCAGGTTTGTAGCTCCCCGAGGTGGGCCTGGGCTAGATGGTCCTAGGTAGCCCCTGTGCCAGTCCTCTCATGCTGCCTCCACATACTAGACCCTCAGAAAGGCCCGATTAGCCACTCCCATCAGCCAGCACTGGGGTCTTGACTTCTCCCCCGTGTGTGTGCTTTCCTACAAGACCTCATTGGAACATAGACTTTCCCGGCCAAAAGTAAAACAAGCCCAGTGCAATGCTGAAGCCTGAGGGCTAGGACGAAAGGGGTGGTTGAGAAACGAGCTTTCAGTCAGCAAGAGAGCATTTGAAAATAACCACTTCAACCTTTAGGAGCAACCCTTGTGAGTTTGCTTCATCTCAATTACAAGCAGAACGTCAGTGTGTTGGCTGTCAGGGTGGGTTCAGAGTGGGACAGGATGGAAAGCAGAACTTCCCGGGTGATCCTCATCTGTCCCACAGCACAGAAGGGAAGGCATGGGCCTCCTGGGCTGGTGGGAATGTCCAGGTAGTCAGGGTTGCTGTGGGCAGGGACGCCAGGGATCATGAGATTTGGGTTTATCAGAGCTGCCACAGGTTTGAAAAGCTCAGAGCCTGCTGTGTATGTTAGGTAAGATTAGAAATTTGGAAGAGGGCCACACCACCTGACTGCTGTGTAGCTTGTCAACTGAGCTGTTGTCCCCTGGGCTTGTCGTGCAGGTTCTGCTTGGAGCACTGACACCTCAGGAAGAACAAGCAGCTGGCTCGTTCTTCGCAACCTCACACCCCAGGTATGGGTGCCAGCTGGCAGGAGGAATACTGAGGGTGCCCTGGGGCACTGAGCCCCTTAGCCCCTGGTAGAGACTACTGTACATGGCAGGCACCCTCTTTCAGGGTCTGGGGTTACACAGGCAAGTGCGGAGGGAGCATGTGAGTGCCAGAGCTGCCCAGGCAGTGGCAGGCAGACACAGCCAGGGGGCTCCTTCTTACCATGTTCTCACTTTACTGACCCTTTACGGGCTGAAAAGTATACCTTTGTAACAGGGCTGCTTAGCTAAAAACTACAGTGGTGCCTCAGTTCATGAACTTGATTCTTTCCACAATTCCGGTCGCAAACTGAGTTGGATGAGAACTAAATCAAATTTAATGGTTTGGATCAATTTTGACCTTATAGGGAAATTTGATTTGGTTCTCATCCAGTTTGGTTTGCAACCAGAATCAAGGAGAGAATTGAGTTTGTGAACCGAGGAAGCACTGTATACTACTCAAGAGTGGTTTGGCCAAGTAGACTGTGTGGCCAGCCAGTAGTCACCTTTCCCAGGCCCGGCCATATCCCCTGCTGCCTGGCCATGGTGCCTTTCACAAGCCTCAAGCTCCTTAGGATGTTCTCTGGTGAGAGGAGAGCAGACCCAAAATGGAATTTTTCGCCTGCTTTGATTAGTTTAACTCAGGAAATGTAACTGAAGTAGCCACCATTTTGGGTACGTCCCTGGTCATGGTAGTATCAAACATTAGTACCTTAAAGCTATCTATTAGCCATTTTAAAGAAAGATATTTTTTTAGTGTTTAGTGGATCCAATTTGGATACTGATTTTGGAGAATGTTGTAGACAAACTTAGAGGGAAACGTGGGTGCCCTGTGCTTCTTCCATCAGATTGATGGCTCCACCCTGCGGACGCTGTGTCTGCAGCATGGGCCTCTCATCACATTCCACCTGAACCTGACCCAAGGCAACGCCGTAGTCCGCTACAGCTCCAAGGAGGAAGCCGCTAAGGCCCAGAAGTCTCTGCACATGTATGTTTTCTCCTCAGCACCCCAGAGCTGGCATGGGGGCTGTACAAGTGCCCTGGGGCTGCCCACACAGTGGTCCAGGACTGTGCCTTAAATAAATGGCAGAAATTGGGCTGGTTTGGTTTGGTTTGGTTTGGCGTGGCGTGGCATGGCGTGGTTTGGTTTGGTTTTTTGAGATAGGGTCTCACCTTGTAGCTCGAGCTAGCCCTAAACTCACTATGCAGCCCAGGCTGGCCTTCTGCTTAGAGCACTGATACCTCAGGAAGAACAAAGAGCTGGCTCATTCTTCACAGGTGTGGGTGCCAGCTGGCAGGCAGAATACTCTAGGTACCCTGGGGCACTGAGCCCCCTTAGCCTGGGCACAGACTACTGTACATGGCAGACTCACAGAAATCCTCCTGCCTCATGCCTCAGCCTCTGGAGTGCTGAGATCACAGGTGTGCACCACCCTGCCCAGCCCAGGAATTGGTCTTCTCACAGTTCTGGAGACTGGAAGCCTGGGATCAAGGTGTCAGGAGGGTTCATTCCTTCTGAGGCCACTCTTCTCAGCTTATAGACAGCTGTCCTCCTGTCTCCACGTGGCCGGCCTTCTGAGTGTGTCTGCATCCTGATCCCCTCATATAAGAGTGCCAGTCATGTTACATTAGGGCTGCCCACGTGACCTCAGTTAACTTCATCACCTCTCTGAAGACCCTGTCTCCGGGCCGGGGATTTAGCTCAGTGGTTCCGCCACCTGCCTCAAAGTGCAAGGTCGCAAGTTCAATCCCCGTACCAAAAAAACAAAAAAGACCCTGTCTCCAGATACAGTCACAGTCAGCAGCACTGTGTTAGGACTTCAGGATAGGTATTTGGGGTGGCATCATCCAGGCCAGCACAAGAGTCTCAGGATGAGCTGATTACTGCAGCTGCTAAGCTGCTGTGACTACGTCCACTATGAGAAAAACCTCCCCAGAGAGCACCTGCCAGGCCGGTGACAGAAAGCAGACCTCCTCTATCCTGGAAAAGCGCACACAGGGTCAGCCGCACTCCTCAGAGCCAGCCCCTCTGCCTCAGTAAAGGGTGCTCCAACACAGAGTACATACAGAGTGAACTGAGAAGTGGGGCCTAGAAATTAGTCCTTCCTAATTCTAGCACAGCATGCAAATTGCTCTGAGCTGACTGGCCCCTCGTGTGGTGGATGTTGTCCCTCCACTTGTACACTCATGCCGAGGAGAAGCCAGACAAGGTGGCACACACCTGGAATCCCAGCACTTGGGAGGCTGAGGCAGGAGGATCACCACAAATTCGAGGCCAGCCTGGACTACATAGCGAGACCCTGTCTCAAAAAAGTGAGGAGAATATTTATAATCTGGTTTGGGTCTGGGTGGCCTGTGGCTGGAAATCCTTGGGCTGTGCCTCTCCCAGTGGCTTAGCCTCAGGACTCAGTGATGCACTCACCTGACTTCTTGCTTTGCAGGTGTGTGCTGGGAAACACTACCATCTTGGCCGAGTTTGCAGGTGAAGAAGAAGTGAACCGATTCCTGGCCCAAGGCCAAGCCCTGCCACCAACCTCCAGCTGGCAGCCGAGCAGCGGGAGCAGCCAGCCTCGGCTGGGTGCCTCAGGCAGCACCCATGGCCTGGTGCGAAGCGATGCCACCCACTGGGGTGCCCCGTGCCTGGGTAGCAAGGGGAGCAGCGAGCTGCTCTGGGGCGGGGGCCCCCAATACTCGAGCAGCCTGTGGGGCCCACCCAGCACCGATGATGGCAGGCTGATTGGCAGCCCCACCCCGCTGAATACGCTGCTGCCAGGGGACCTGCTCAGCGGGGAGTCCATCTAGGGCCACAGGCGTCCTTTGGGCGAGGAGGAGTGGCAACCTTCGTTCCCAAGGCCTGGCGCACTGCGGTCCTGCCAGACAAGCAGCCTGCAGCCCTTTTGAGTACCTCTGTCCAGTTTTGAAGATGAACCTTCACTGTGGCCCTTGTGAACTGTTCCCGAAACAGTGCGGGCTGCATTTGGTCAGTGTCACATGCTAACGACAGGATGTTCCTCATAGCTTTTTATTTTGTGTCGTCTTACATTTGTATGGTGTGTTGTCATTTTGAGTTTTTAAGTATAAAAGCTGCTTAGAATAGTTCTATCATGAAGGGCACTTTTCAGATTGTGGGCTGGAAAGGGTTATTTTATCGCGGGCAAGGGAGGGAGGGAGGGAAACGTGAAGCCTATTTAAAGTGAGCCTGTGACGATTATGCACATTACCAGAGGCGGCGGGGCATGGAGCTCGGGCGCAGAGCTGAGCGGGCACCTCTGCCATCACTCTCCACTCCCCGAAGCCGCCTATGCACATTACCCTTATTTCATTACTTTTTCATGTCATTTTTTATCCCAAAAAAATATTTTTTAAAAGTGTAAAAAAAAAAAAAAGACATATCAAACATGCAAATACTTGAATCCAGCAGGCCAATAATGAAATGTGAACACTTTCTAAGTCTAATTCTACACTTCCAGGTTGACATCAGTACACAGAAACAGGCTCTAGGGAAAATTTCTAAGTTCATAGCCTATGTGTGCGTGTGTGTGCAACAGTATGCAAGTGTGTGTGTGTGTGCTCCTGCATGGTGCACGCTTCCTGTGTGTGTGAGAGATTTAACTGTGGGTTTTCCCTTTTCAGTATATGCTTTTCTTGGCGCATTGGTCAAATGTTTGTTATTATTAGCTTCTAACTTTGCACTGAGGTGTCCCTGCCCTTCCTTTAGCTAATCCTAAACATTAAAGCGAATTCACAGGACAGGGCTGGTGACAATTCATGTGTAAATGTTTACTCAAGGACTCTGTTAACTGCGTTTAAAATTACAGTGTATATCTCTGGAGAAATAATATGTATATCTACCTTTAGCAGCTTTTTATTGTGGACTAATGCAAGAAAATTATTACCAGAGTATTGCACCATTTTTCCATTTGGGATATAAAGTTAAAGAGAAAAAACTGTTGCTGAACTGTGGCCATAGATACTTGTAAAGAATGGATGGCTCCGCCAAAGGACTGGGCGGAAGCAAGCACTTGGACATGGGTTGTGACTGCTTTTGGAGGAGCCTGTTTCGGCTCCCACCTGTTTACAGACCTTTTTTTTTCTCCTTTAGACTTTGAAATTTAAAAAAAAAATTTAAAAAGGAATTAAAAAAAAACAGAAAAAACTTCCGTCGTAAAGAAACCTATTTTCAGAATGCAGATGCGCTACTTCAGAGCTCTGGGATTGGACAGTGCTGTCCCCCTTCGGTCATCGTTGTGGACTCTGTCGATTGTTCTCGCCCCTCTGTCACAGTGACGAGGCGTGGTGGTCACTGTCTTGCACATGCCGGACGCGCTCTCAGGAAAGCCAGGGCTCCCGAGGGCAGCTCCACACCATTTCATGTATTTTTAAGCCCAACTCCTAGCACTGAAGATGTTACTAAAAAACAAAAACTTTAAAAAAAAAAAAAGGAAAGAAAAAAAAATTTTTAAAAACCACAAAGAAGAAAAATACCTAATCTCTAATGTGTAGCAGTTACATATTTACCAAATAATGGACTCAAAAGAAATAGATGTTTGAAGAGTGCTTTATATATTAAAAATTGCTTTATGTTTTAAAAATGATCAATGTTTTGTTTTGCAAGGACGAAAGACAATGGAATAACATACCCTCAAGTATGTTTTTAAAAATATATATGAACATTGTGCTCCCTGCCTGCTTGATCAGGAAACTTGTGCATTACATTTTTTTTAATTAGCTTTTTAATGGTTTTATCAAAACAAAAAAAAAGAAAAAAAGAAAGAAAAGTCCTGCGAGATTGCAGATTCACAAAAGCTGGTTTTATAGAGGATCATGAACTATGCACAAACTGGGTTCAAGACGTTTTTCTCAAGTTTCGTAGTGTATTTAGCTAACAAACCTTCCTCAGAGTGATTGCATCTCATTGCCATTACATGCACTCTGTATATTTGATGTACACATACCTGAGTCTGTACATCAAATATGTGCGTGTACGTGCGTGCACACCCAGACATACAGCTTGCCATGCTGCCGTTTAGCACTGAGTTGTAGAAAAATTCCTGATGTTTTAAAATTGGGGATAGAAGAATCTGTTGTTTTCACTTTTTGTTGGGGGTTTTTTTTTCTTTTCCTTTTTGTTTTGACCTTTTATTTTGAATTTAAGATGCCTAACTCTGAGATTAAAAAACAAATTTGTGGCTCTTAATATTTTTCTTCATAGAATGTGATTGTTGAAGAACATGCACCGAAAGTTGCTTTTAAAAGTACAACGCTTTGTTGAATCTTAATAAATGGCAATTTTTTTCTTGGCTGTTCAAATTAATGTGTCTTATTTTTTCAAACATAGATAGTAGCCAGGCACACCTGTAATCCCACACCTGTAGATAGTAGTGGTGCACACCTGTAATCCCAGCACTCTGGAGGCTGAGGCAGGACTGCTGTAAATTCAAGGCCAACCTGGCCTACATAGTGGGACCCTGTCTAAAAAAAAGACAGTGTCAGTCCTTGCTGAAATTGGGAGGCATCCTGCTGTATGTGCCAAACGCCCCATCTCTAGTTATGTCCTCAGAGTTTACACATATACTTCATCTCAGTTTGGGTTGATAAAATTTCATCATTTGTTTTGCAGTTTTGCTGTTAACATTTAAATTTTGCTAATCAGAGCTTCCAAGCTTTCCACTCCCATTGGCCCATCTGAACCTTATTCTGAGGACCGAGTTGTCTGGGCCAGCGGGAGCAGGTGGGCCCGAGTCTGCTGGGGCACTCAGGAGGACGCCACTAGCTCTCACCTAGGACCCACTGTGGACATCAGAAATAATGGGGAAAGAGAGTAATGAAGATCTTTGTGTTTCCTAGTTTTTGTTTTGCCATCCTGGGGACAGAACCCAGGGCTTTCACTCTGAGCTACATCCCTGGCCTTTTTTTTTTTTTTTTTTTTCCTACTGGGAACTAAACTCAGGACCTTGTGCTTGCAAGGCAGGCAGCAGAACCACTGAGCTAAATCCCTGGCCCCCTGGCCCTTTTATTTTTGAGCCAAGGTCTCCATAAGTTGCCCAGGCTGGGCTCAAATCGGCCATCTTCCTGCCTCAGCCTCCCAGAATGCTGGGATTACAAGTGTGCACCACCACACCTGGATTCCTAGATATTTTTGTTTTATGGAATCACTTCAGCTAATTTCTGCCAAACCTCTTAGACCAGCACAGTGGAACTTAGATGCTGGAAGAAGCAACATTCTCACTACAGAACTCCAGTGGCAACGAGAAATGGAAACATTGCTTTGTCTTCTCAGGTCCATCCTAGAACAGGTGCCAGGACCTTGACTATGTTCCATGTCAGAGTTTCCACTTACTGGTATTCTAGAGCATCTGGGGACAAAAGACCCCTGCCTGGTGTGACCCCTTGGCCAAGGGCACCCTATATGGAAGAGGCTGGCTCTCAGCCACCTCTGAAAGTGGAGAAGAAATGCGCTGAAGAGAAGGCCATGATACAAGAAGAAATTAACAACTAGAGGAGAATGAAAAAAACCGGGAACGGCAGGGTGCACTAGGCATCATAAATTGCCACAACCCTGAGAGCACGACTCAGCTCTATGCAGACCTTTGGCAGGGCTTTAATCTGTGCTTGGAGTGGGCAGGGGCACAGATACACTGGCTCTTCCCTGGAGAACAAATTTAGCACCTGAAGGATGCCAGAGGTGCAGCAGGCTTCATGAGGTAGACTGGATTGGATTCTGAGTGGGAGCATGGGACGGGGAGCAGAACATAAGCCAAGGCCCAGAGTGAGGACCCCATGTGAAGGCCTCGGGACTGGACTGGGGGACTCCTGGTACCCACAGGTGAAAAGGAAGCCTGGTGTCTGGAATCAAGGAAAGCATAGGCTCAGAGCTACACTCTGTCTTGACTGACTGGCAGCAGCTTCGAAGGATGGTGAAGGCTCACAGCAGGATGCTCATTAGTGGTGGCAGGATGTGCAGAGGTGGCTGTCAGAGCAAAGAAGAGGCTGGAAGAAAGGGGAGTCGGCCAGCCCCAACTATGGACATAAAGAGGATAGAGATGCTGAGGGCCTAGCCTCTCTTCCATAGGGGAAAGGAAGATGGAGTCAGTGGCCATTTCAAGATTCTTTGCCAGAACAGAACCTTTGGATGGACCAAGGAAATCAACACAGGACCATGGGGGAAACACAGTAACTTCCCAGCTGTGCTGTTTCCTGGAGTTGCTGCTGCCACGCCTGGAACATGCCTGGCCAGCAAGCCCAGCTCTACACCTGCAGAGAAACCCAAAGCACACTTCAGACGCCCAAGGTGGGCAGCCTCAGGCTTGAAGGGCCGCCTTTTTGACTGTTGCCTAGAGCAGAGCTTCTCGGCCATGGCCCGTGTTGAATTACCTGGAAATCAGTCTTGGGGGTGCCGCACCTCAAAAAATAGGAAACCTCTGCTGGCATGGTGCTAGGTGCTTACAGGAGCTGTGTCGTGTGCAGCAGTGGCCCCATGAAGTGGAGAACCAGAATTAGGTCACAGGGCATGCCCAGACCCATCTAGCTCCAGGGAACCTCACCTTTGCTCCTGAGGCCTTGCACTAACAGCTGAGGGCCCCCCTCCCCCCATCATCAGGATCCTCTCCTCTGCTCCCCGCTGATGTGGGTGTGAAAGCTCTGCACTGCCCCTCACAGCGACACCAGATTCCTGGGAGGTGAACTTGGTGGGAGCTACAGCCTGGCCCTGCAGACAGCAGTTCTACAAAACTTCCTAGGAGGGTTCTGCTTCTGTCCTGGTCACATGGAGTCAAGGCAGGTGACAGAAACCAAGACTGACGACACCAGCAATGACCCTTGCATATCCACCCCCAGGAGGAAGGCATCTAGACCAAAAAGGGCCAGGGATTTAGCTCAGTGGTTCCAGCGCCTGCCTCTCAAGTGCAAGTTCCCAAGTTCGATCCCTGGTACCAAAAAAAAAAAACCAAAACAAAACAAAGAGGAAGGCATCTAGTGGGCCTGGCCCCAAGCCCCAGGTCAGCCACTCAGTTTCTGGACTGCCCACTGGGCTTCGCCCAGCAACAGTGGTGCCAGCATCAGCACCAGCAGCCTGCAAAGGTCCCAAGCACCCCTGGCTGGATCAGCCATGCTGGGCCAGGAAAGTTCTCCACTGCCAACAGCAAGCCCTCAAAAGCCGAGCGTACATCAGTGAGCACCAGGGCTCGTGTCAGCAGATGGCGTCTACCTCTAGATGTCTGCAGCACACAGGAGCACCCACTGGGACTGACCTCAGGCAGGAACAGTGTCGGGGAGCACAGCCAGCAGGGCATGGCTAATGGCCACACCTGCTTCCACCGGGGGGGAATGGTGGGGCCTAACCCCTCTCGGGCAGTGGGTGTGAAGACACCACTCCTCCCTGTGCCCTCTTCCCGCAGCCTGGGGTTCAGAGCGTCTCACAGGCTCAAGCTCAGCCTGTCAGGCTGGACCCGGGCATCTTACCAAGCCCTGCCCACCTCCAGGCCACCTGCTGGCCAGCTTCTATCCAAGCCTTACGTCATCCTCTTGTCATCCCCCGAGCCCTTCCCTCCCTGTGCCCCAGTAAGCGTCACCTACCAGCTAACTCCTGCCCTGGCCACAGCCTGGACCTGCCCCTCTTGCCCATACAGACCCAAGCCCTCTGGCCAGCCTATGGGGCTTGCTCCTGGCTGAGGTTCCCATGGGGGTGAGAGGTGCTGTGGCCAGGCCCAGCCTCCCAAAAGATAAACCCATTTTGCAAAATCCATTTAATTGGAATAAATAAAAGTCCTGGGCAGGGCAGGGCAGGGCAGGACTCATGGGAGAACCCAAGCCCACTTCCCCACCTTTCCAGCTCCATCTTGACCCAGCTGCAGCCTGCAGAAGGGGAAGAAGTCACTGCACTGTCCTGGTGTCCCTCGGGGCCTTGGGTCCACATCTCTGCCTGAAGGGCCGTGGCACCAGGAGGTTCCGGGGGAGCTAGACAGCTTCTTGCTGTTCCGTCATTTGTCCCCAGCATCTGTGAGCAAGGCAGGTGTCGCAGTCTCCGCAGATCTACCAGCCCTGCCAGAGAGGGAACTAGGTGAGGACCCAACAGTGTTCCTCCAACAGGACAGGCAGAGCCAGCCCTCCATGTGGCCCATGACCAGCACTTTTCCTCAGGGGATGCATTCTAAGTCCCTGACAAGATCCTCAGGCTCCCCAGGCTGAAGAAGACCCTAGAAAGCAGTCAGAGAAGGGCTGGCAGGAGGCTGAAGTGGAGACAGTACCCCCACGTTGACCAGATGTTTCCTGGGGGGAAGGAGCTGCACCATGTGAAATTGCTGTCTTTGTGGGTCCAAAGCAGCGAGACCTCGGCAGGTTCACACTGCACCCAACACCAGCATGTGTGTATCTGAGGCTCAAGGTTCACTGGGCTCCTTTACTTGGGGAAACTGAGGTAGAAGGCCTTACAGCAACTGCATAGAGCCCAGAAGGCAGGAGCCACATGCTCAACCTAGGGATCTCCAAGGCCAGCTCAGGGCCCCAGGTGTTTGTTCAGTGAGTGACTGAATAAGGATTGTATTCTGAGGTGCTTCCAAATGCAACAAGAGTGTTAGCATCATGCAGCTGCTTCTGTGAGCTGCTGCTGCTGGGGAGGAGCCCCGGTGGCCACAGGTGAGAACCTGGCACACATGGGCTCGGGGCCAGCCTCGGCCAGCTCCCCCAGCAGGCAGGCTGGGGCAGTGGGAGGAACCAGGCCTGTGTGTGTGTGCTCATGCTAGTGTGTACCTGAGTCTGTCTCTCTGTGCCAGGCAGCAGGAAGATGTTAGATCGTCCTCCCGCAGTCTGGGTCACGCAAGGCCTCGGACAGAGTTCAGCTGTCTCCTGCCCCCAGCCTTTACCTCAGGGAGGGATGGTGCCATGAAGGCAGAAAGGCAGGGCCAGGAGCTGGCTGCCGGGCTCTGCTGGGAAGGAACGGATGCAGCGGGACAGCTGTACCTCACCCACTGCAGGCTGGAGAGAGGCAGAGCGCTTTCATGCCCACTTTCCCCTCCCTCACCACCCAGCAGCTCCCCTCCCAGGTCCCCTGGAGGCAGCCGCCCCACCACAGGGTGTGGCCGCCCAGCCCTGGCCTGTCCCTGGCCTTTTACCTCCTCCTCTCCTTCCTCTCATAGACAGAGTGAAGCCTGTTGATCAAGAAGATTTTGTCCTCCCCTTCCTAGAAAGGCCAGAAGATAAAAGGGAAGAACACAGAACTGATGGTCCATCCAGAGCCAGCCTGTTTCAGAATGCAAGGCGGGGAGCTTATGAGCAATATTCAGCATCACAAGTGACAAAAAACTTAAGTCAAGGAGGCACCAAAATAAACCCAAAAGGCAGGAAGTAGACATATGTGTGGCTCTCAGTTTCTTGGTGGCCAAAGTGAAAAGGGAACTGTGGTTGGCTGTGTGAAGGCCCCAGAGCCAGCTCAACTCAGATTTCAAAGTGGCCTTGCCCCTTATAACCTGTGCTGTGGGCAAACTGCCTGCTTTCTGCCCTTACTGCTACCATCTGACAGAGGGTGTCATACAAGCTAGGGAGCTTGTGTACATTTCTTGTGGCTGCTGTAACGAATTACCGCAGCTTAGCGGCTTATAGTGTCACATGCTTGGCTTCAGGTCCGAAGGTGAGAAGACCTAACTAAATCCAAGGTGTTCGCAGGGCTGCATTCCTCCCAGCGGCCCTGAGGGACCAACGAGTCCTGGAGGAAGCCAGCACTGGCTGACAGAGTGTCACATCCCAACACCACAGCACCAGCCCCTGCCCTCATCACGAGACCATGAGGGCCCAGGACAGCAATGAGCAGCCTGCACCCCAGCCCTCCCAGGGAACAGTGTGTTCACTGGGGCCTCTGGGCCCTCCAGCCAACGTGGAAAGCGCAGGGAGCGTCTGGCACAGGGTCTGGTGCACGCAGGCACCCAGGAGCACCTTCCTGCACGTCCGCGCTGAAGCACAAGAGCCAGGCAGACTGGTTCTGGGTGCCTGGTGACCAGGCTCAGCCCAGGAGCACTGCCCAGGACGCCCTACCAGGGGGAGCCGGGCTCCACGGCAACATGGTGTTCCTCCTCCCAGCGAGCTGCTGACAGGGACAGGTGGTGCGTTTGAGCTGGGCTGCTCTGCAGGGACCCCTGGAGAGCAGGCCTTGCAATTCCAGAGCAGTGGGGGCGGGGCCAAGACTGTCCACCCAGGGTGTCACCAGCACACACGAGCCCCAGCCTCCACCAGGACCTGAAGCCAGTGTCAGGGAGAAGCCCCGGCCCAGCCCTGGTGGAGAAACCCCAAAGGGGCCAAGTGAACAGGTGCAGGACACCGGAAGGGGTGCCTGGCACTGGCCTGTTCCCACCCAGCAGCCTGCCTACACCTGTGGACACAAACCGGGGAAGGCCAGGCCTGCTGTGCCGGCCCACTCCCATGAGAAGGCCAGCCCAAGTGACCAGCCAGGAAAGGACCTGAGTCCAGCTTGATGCAGCACTCGGAGCCAGCGGAGGGAGCTACCCTGGAAAGAGGCGTCCTAACCCACTGGGACTTCTCCTTTCCATTCATTCCTCTGTGCCAAGCTGACACTGCGCTGTAAAAAGTGTTACCTCATCTCCTTAAAAAAATGTTTTAGCAGGGCCAGGGATTTAGCTCAGTGGTTTCGCCTCCTGCTGCGCAAGCGCAAGGACCTGAGTTCGATCCCGGTACCAAAAAAAAAACAAAAAAACAAAACTTTTAAACTGATTGCAGTGGGGCACACCTGTAATCTCAGTACTTGGGAGGCTGAGCCAAGAGGATCACTACAAATTCAAGGCCACCCTGGGCTACATAGTGAGACCCTGTCTCAAAAGAAAAAAAACAGGGCTGGAGTGTGAGTCAGTGGCACAGTGTTTACCTAGCATGGGCAAGGTCA
Organism: Heterocephalus glaber; assembly: GCF_053883595.1. Lineage (NCBI taxonomy): Eukaryota > Metazoa > Chordata > Mammalia > Rodentia > Bathyergidae > Heterocephalus > Heterocephalus glaber. Next base: position 4,186,676 of record NW_028258173.1, on the reverse strand, counting down.
TGGGTTCAATCCCCAGCACCAAAACCAAAAGCAATAAATGAATTAAAAAATTTTTAAATAAATCCTAACCCTTTCCACCTCCCCTTTTTGTCAAACGGTACTGGCTAGGATCCATGTTCCAGTACAGGTGCCCTGCAGTCCTCAGTCACTGTCCACAGCAGGGCTGGCCCAGCAGGAGGTGGCAGGGAGGCACTCACATTTCGGATCTGCTCCTTGAGGAGGCAGATGACCTTCCGCTGGCCTTTCACCACCTGGATGTTGAGGTAGATGATGGCCCTACAGGAGGGAGACAGCAGTCAGGCTGGCGGCCTGGGCAGGGCCCAGAACAGGATCCTGCGCTCTGCAGCTCACAGGACCCGTCCCAGGCATCTTCAGTCTGGAGGGCCCCAACCTGCCCAGAACTCACAGCAGCAGGGCCGATGCCAGGAAGAGGAAGAAGGTGTTCTCTACCAGGTACCGGTGCAGCCAGGACAGCCACGAGCCCCCAGGGCCCACCTGCTCCAGGTGCCGCACCCACACGGTGCCCGCCTCGTACATGGTGTCCAGGCTCCGGAAAGGGCCGCAGGTGTCCGAGGGCTTCACTCTGGGAAGGGGGCCAGGACCTCAGCACCACAGCCCCTCCGTGGAACCCCCAACAATGGGCCCTCCGGCACCACCCTGCCAAATCCAGAATGGCACCCGCGCCGTTGCCTGCTGTCCCCAGCACCCGGCTACTCACTGCCAGACAGCATAGCACAGGAAAACAGCGGCACCCAGGAAGGAGGGGAAGCAGAGCAGTGTGAGGAAGACGGTGCTCATGTGCGATGCCAGCCAGGGCCTGCGCGGTGCCTGGCAGTTGGCCATCAGGCTCGCCTGGGGACAAAACTGTGCTGTGCCATGGCCACCACACTGCCACCCCCCAGGCACCCCTTCCTGGAGCCTGGGGCCTCCCAGAAGGAAAGGGAGCAGCCAGAAGGGTGGGCCGTGCCACTAGGCAGGCCCTGAGGCCAGACCCCAGGACAGGACTCAGGACCCTACATACACCCCTCACGCCACGGAACTGCAGCAGCCACAGCAAGAAGGTGACCCTCTCAGAACCCAAGCACGGCAGAAAAGAGCCAGCAAGGCCTCCCACCTCTCCCACAGAAGGGTGACTGAGGCACAAGGGGCACTGCTGCCCAAGGCCACGGCCATTCCATGGGCTGCTGCTCACAGCCCTGCGGACACTGTGCCCTGCTCTGCACCCAACACTTCCCAAATGTCACCTCCCTCAGCCCCGCCAGAATACTGTCCCCACCATGTAGCTAAGGAGACAGAGGACCAGCATGTGGCCAAGGTCCCTGGTTCCCCACCCTGACCACACAGCTGAGGGTGCACGGGCCCTGGCAGCCAGATAAGCCCAGCCTGCCCAGGACTGGGCCCAGGAGCGGCAGGCGCCGTGGGGCTGGGGGGCTGCCCAGGAGGTGCACGTGTCTGCGGCACAGGGCATTACCTTCTTGACCTGGAAGAGGATCAGCAGCCTGAGGATCTGCACAGCAGGCAGCAGGGGCGAGAAGAGGACACCCAGCCTGGGAGGGCCGTAGCCGGAGACCGAGTCAGCACAGGACGGCTCCCATGCCCTCAGCCCGCTCGGGACCTGCTGCCACTCGGGAAAGGGGCACGTCTCCAGGACCACGGGCTCATCTCCCTGGGGCACTGTGGGGCAGGGGCAGAGGAGCCCTCACCAGGTCAGGGTCTGCCCATAAATGAGGTCCAGCACATTCCTCGCGATGTCAAACTCGGGCTTCCCCCTGAGTCTCCTCTCCGAGATGAGCCTGAGAAGAGGGTGACAGGAAAGGGGATCAACCCTCAGCCCCACCTGGGAAGGCACTGGGCTGGTAACAACGCCCCCCCCCACAGGTACCCGGATGTCAGGACAAACAGCCGCCATTCCGGGCCACCCAAGGGCTGGGCACTGCCACCAGCACCCCATCTCAGCCTCCTTTCTGAGCAGAAGACACACCCGCCTGATCACACAGGAGCAGCTTCACACGACTGCCATCCTGCTCTCTAAAAACCTTATTTTTAAATCATTAGTAAGTTCCTATATTCTCCAAACACAGAAAGAAAGGAAAAAGAAACACCGGAAGGACAGACCCACTGCAGCCCTCCCTACCCTGGACACCTCTGCTCCCTCCCTCTCTCCCTGACTGAGCCTGAGGCTGTGCCACTTGCAGGACCACACACCTCACTGGGGAGCTTCACATTCTGGCCCAACAACAGGGCCCGTTCCACCTGAAAGCATTCTGGGGGCGCTGACGGCCTCTGACCTCTAGGGGGCAGGATTCCATGCACCCACGTGGGAGGCCAGCCCTGCCATTCCCAGAGGGCGCTCAGGAGGACACGGTGGGCGGAGCCAGCCTGGCCACCTGCACTTCTCACCTCCATACCAGCTCCCCAAAAAGGGAGTCAAGAAGCGCAAAGATGAAGTCCATCACCATGAACCGGTACAGCTCCTGGCCCACAAAGTCCTCCCAGCACCGGCCCTGCAGGGTGGCCACCCTGCGGCCCAGCCAGTGGTAGCAGAGCACACCCAGGATGGCCGTCTTGAGGACAAGGTTCCTGAGGGGCGGGCACATGAGGCTGAGGGAGGGTCCTGGGCAGCCGGGGAGCCCCACGCCACAGCGCCGCTCGGCCACACACCTGCCGATCGCCACGTACACCTCCAGCACTGGGGAGTCGTGCCGCTCCAGGGTGGCCAGGCCGCGGAAGAGGTAGGGGGCGCCCAGGTTGAGGAGGCAGATGACCAGGGGCAGCACCAGCAGCCCTGCCTCCTGGTCGGCCACCACAGGGCTCTGCCAGGGAGCAGGCAGGGCTGCGGGTCACCAAGGGCAGCCTAGCCCAGAGGGACACAGGGACCCCAGGGAGGATCCCGGGGATGGCAGGGAGGCAGGCAGCACACACCTGCATCCCCAAGACTCAAGACTGCCCCAAGCCTAGGTTCAAACCCCACAGGAAGTGGGAGCAGAAGCAAAACAAAGAAGGGCGGGAGGGCCAGGCGCTGGGCAGGAGGAGGGAGAGCAAAGAGGAGACTTCGAGGGGAGCTGCAGCGGGGCCTGAGGGGGCGCCAGAGTCCCCGGGTCATGTGACTTAGGGCCAGCCAGCCTCCCTCCCTCACCCGGCCCCTGCCACACCTGGATCCTGAGCTCAGAGAAGGTGAGGACGGCCACTGCACAGCCCAGCACTGCCGCCAGGGACAGCAGCCACACCAGGGCCAGCACGGCTGCCCGCCGCAGCCGCCCACACGTGCTCTGGGAACCCTTGCACAGCCGCCACTCAGCCAGCAGCTCCTGCGGGCCGGCACCTCCCTGTCACCTGCTACGTGGAACACCACGCACCCGGCAGCCCCTCCCCTGCTGAACTCACCTTCCCACCCCACAGCAGCCATGAAGCCCGGCCCCGCAGGAGGGCCCGAGTGCCCAACCCCACGTGGGTGGCCTCCAGCTGACCAGGAGCCCCTGAGGCACGCGGGACACCTGGTTGCCACAGGAGCTCCCAGAAACCCCAGATCAGCCTGCCTGGTGCTGTGACCTTGGGCAAAGGACTGCACTTCTGTGCCTCAGTTTCCTCCCGGTCCTTACCCTCAAAGCTACTGTAGCCACTGTGCAGCTCAAGCCCGGGGCCTCAGGGCAGGAGGCCCGGAGCAGACCTAATGCTCCTAAGGGGCTTCAGACCCTGGAGGCCAGCTGGCAGGAGACAGGCTCCTTCCCTCTGGAACACATCTGGCCAGCTGGGCCTCCCTTCAGGGACTGAGCAGCTGGCGGTGTCCTGGGCTACAGAGGGGCCAGGCCAGCGGCCACTGCTCACCTTCAGCTGGGTGCAGATGTTGTCCCTCTGGAGGCGGGAGGCCCAATTCTGGGTCACCTTGTAGTCCCAGGAGCAAAAGACAGTGATGGCGTGGATACCCTTGGTGCTGCCCACCCGGTAGCTCTCCCCGAAAGAGTGGGACATGCTGGGGAGAAGCAAAGACAGGGTGAGTAATGAGGGGTCCAGGGGCACAGAGACCAAGGGAGAAGACAGGGTAGCCCTGCAGTCTCCCACTCCTGCTTGTCCTCTGCAGCCCGCCACCCTCAGCCTCCTGGTGTGGACCACTGCCTCTCTAGACAGACCAGGAAGGAAGATGGGCCAGAGCATCATTTGCCACTGGCACAGCTGGCTCCTCTCACCAGACATGGTCTGGCAAATGCTGGGCTCACCCCAGGGCCTTTGCATCATATATCCAACCACTACAGCACTCTCTCTCCCCCTTCTTCCCTGCCCATCCCAGTGCTCCTGCAACACCTAGACAAACACCTCCAGGGCACTGGATGGCCCTAGCCCATTCACTGCTCTATGTTCTCCTAGGAGCGGCAAGCTTCTTTGACTCAGGCATGGTACACGCCCTGAGATAACACAGCAAACACTTGTGGATGCACAGGTGAGGAGATGGGTGGATAAGTGCGTGGGTGGGTGGATAAACGGCTGGGTAGATAGGATGAAAGGACAGGTGGACGGATGGGTGAATGGATGGATGATGGACCGATAGGTAAATGCATGGATAAATGAGAGATAGATGGATAGCCAGATAGATAGATGAAGGATGGATGGAGGGAGGGAGGATGGCTGGGCAGATGAGTAAAGGATGGATGAAGGGGTGAAGGATGGATGGATGGATGGAAGGATGGATGGCTGGGTGGCTCTCAGAGCCAGGTCCCGTGGCAGAGGCATTACCTGTACACCAGGGTGATGCAGGTGATGAAGAAGGCTGCGCCTACAGTGAAGAGGTAGGCCAGGGGCATACTGTAGGGCAGGCTGCCTGCTCTGGGGCCACACTGCAGGGGGCCACACGGCGTGTTCAGCGTGGTGTTACTGTAGTATCCATAGTACATGACGGTGTGGGTGAAGCAGCCCTGTGAGGAGGCCAGGCCGGGTCAGGGGCTGGGGGCTGGGGGCTGGGGGCTGGGGGCTGGGCCCTCCCACCCCACAGGGGCACCTGGGAACAGGTAAGGGCAGCAGACAACTGGAAAAGAGGGAGCTGGCTGGAGCCCCTAGAGTTACAGTGGTGGCAGAGTGGGGAGCCCTGGGGAGTGTGACAAGCAGGGCAGAAGAGCCAAGGCAGGAGCGGATGGTGGCCCGCGGGACCCCTCACCCCGCCTGTGAGGAGCTCCAGCCCTGTGCAGGTCGGGGCAGGGTGCGCCTCAGGTGTGAAGGCAGCCTGCACGGCCACCAGGAAGGCCACCAGTGGCAGCAGTAGCAGCATGTTGAAGGCCAGCAGGGTCTTGAGGAAGAGGAAGTAGGAGAGCACGCTGGAGCCAAACTGGCCTCCGATTTGCTTCAGGGCATAGCGCCAAGGCCTCAAGGCATGCAGGCAGGTGAGCAGCACCAGCCCCAGGCTGTGTAGGGCCTGTGGGGACAGTGGTGGGAGGCCCTGAAGGCAGCTGCAGCGAGACTGACAGCCACCCCGCCACACCTAGCCTCCCAGCCAGCTCCTACCAGGACACAGGTGTATCGGAGCTGGCTGCAGCAGAAGACCCCACCATGGCCCTGGCGGCCCCTCTGCTTCCCCCTCGGAGTCCGGCTCTTCTCTCTGGGAACAGAGGCAGCCCTCGGTGCCTGGCCAGGGAGGGTCCCGGCGACCTCCCAAGGCCACCCACCTAAAGACTTGGGACCCTTCTCCCTGGCCGCCCAGAGCAGCCCAGGAAGTAGGTGTCAGGTGCAGGAAGCCACAGGGCACTCACCGCAGGACGCGCTTCTCCTGTAGGCTCAAGGGCATCCCCCGGAGCATGTGGTCCCGCTGGGCCACTGGCAGGCCCTGGAGCTCCTTCACCAGGAGGCTCCACTTCTCTGCAAGAGGGAGGATGTCAGGCGACCCCAGCGATACCCAGCATCCCTCTCTCCCAGCCCCCAACCAGACACCCTGTCCCTTCTGATGCCCGCCAGGCCTGGGTAGGGCCCAGCAGGCTTCTCCCTGCCCATCCCACTGAAGCCAAACAGAGGCCAGCACCCAGGCCATGCTGGAGCTGCCCACAGATCATACCCTAGTCTGGCCAGTGGCCCATCCTCCACCACCTGCAACTGCCGAGCCCCGGAGCCCTCTCCCTTCTCTAGCAGGTGCCCTGTGAAAACCACCACTCCCCGCTCTGCTCCAGGGAGTGCAGGAGGGCAAGGCCCAGCCCAGGCGCTCAGAAGGCCCAAGGAGGGCACCCTGGGACCTCAACAGTCCAAGTACCAGGACCCAGAAGAGTGAGGTCCACAGCAGGCCAGGCACTCAGACAAGGCCACACAGGGGCAGTCGGCACAGCTGCTCCTCCTGACCACTGCCACCCTTGCAGCCACAGGGGCCAGAAGCATGGAGAGGTGCTTTCTTTTGTCTCTATAACCAGCCTGGAGGTGGGGGCTACTTTAATCCCAATTTTACAGATGAGAAATGACCCTCAAGAAGCTGCAACATGGCCCACCCGGGATAGAAAAGTAAACAGGGAAACTGGAACTTTTACTCTAACTTCAAAACCCACATCACCACGCACTGCCCTGACACCACCAGCAGGGGCCCTTGAGTCTCCCCTGTTCCCCAGACCCTCCACAGTGGCTTCTGAGCTACTCAGACAAGCCTGGCACCGGCTGCCTCAGGGCCCTTGCACATGCTCCCTCTGCTCTAGTCATTCCCTCCTGGAGCCCAATGGGCTAGACTGGTTCTCAGGAGGCTCTCTCGAAGGGTCTCTTTCCTGGCTGCCTTTATCTGAGCTGTAACCATCTAACTGTGTGTTCATCTGGCTCATGTCTGTCTCACAGGTGCAGTAAGCTACGTGAGAACTGCAGGTCTTCGGACCACCATGGCATGCCGAAGCCCTGCCCAGTGTGGACCACATGCCAATGCTCAAGAATGTCCAAGGAAAAAGTACATCAACCCTGCTGCGTACACCTGGCATGGGGCAGCCCTTTGCAGGCCTCAAGACCCCACCTTCCAGCAGCAGAAAGAGGGGCTTCCTGGCTCGGCCACACCCTGCTGCCACCCTGCCAGCTTCACCTGTGCCCCAGCGCACCCCTCACAGGCTGTGCCCAGCCTGAGGCTGGCTCACTCACCCTCTTCCTCCAGGTCTGCAGGGTCCAGCTCCAGGTCGTACAGGCGGAGGCTGGGCCGGGCAGAGCACACCACAGGCCCGAGGATGGGCCGGCTGCCGCTGTGCCGCCGCCGCAGGCGGACGGTGTGGTTGTAGTACTTCGAGATGATGGCCCCTCGGCTGCGGCCTGGGAGGGCAGGTTGCAGGTGGCAGAGCCAGGCAGGTATTCTGGGCACCCAGCGTCCCCAGCCTCGGGCCCACCCAGGCCCTCGGGCTCTCCCACACTCCCAGGAACCTATTTTTACTCCCAGGGTGATGACTTGAGTCGATTTTAGAAACCAGCACAGGGCTGCGCTCGGCCAGAGCTGGACACCCAGATGAAACCCCAGGCCAACTGAGGGCTGAGGTGGAGGCCAGCATGAGGGCAGAGGGTCCACTCACCAATGGTGCGACTGGGCATGCTGGCCAGGATGCTGAGAGTGGCCGTGCTGTAGACAGGGCCACCCTCGGGCTCCAGGAGGGTCTGGTGACCACTGGCTGGGAAGGAAGGAGATGCCATTACCCAGCCTCCCCTCCCCCCCGCCCCAGGCCCACAGACCCCTGAAGGGACATCACTGGTCCCGTCCGCTGCTCACCTGGGGCTCCCAAGTCTCCGGCCACCTGCTGCAGCTCCAGGCCCTCCTCAGCCACCCACCGGCTCTGCTCCTGAATGAGCTGATGGAAGGAGTCGTGTACCTCACTCTCCTCGTAGGGGCTGAGCTCCAGGCTGCTGGGCGGTCAGGAGGAGCAGGCATGGGAATTCAGGCACAGCCCTGGTCCCAGCAGCCACCCCCTTCCAGAAGGTCCAGACAGGCTGGTCCAACCCAGCCGGCCAGCTGCCAGCCTCAGAGCACTTACTCCTGGTCCCCTGGGGTCTCAGGGACATCGAGAACTAAGGCAAGCTGCTGGGCCATCACTGCGGTCCACATCCGGCAGCTCTGCAGACCTATGGCATCTCACAGCCCGGACACGGCCTCTGGAGCCTCCTGTCGCCCATCTGACAAGACAGGGACACAGCCGGCCTCCAGTGTGGGGCACAGATCCAAACAGCCCATTCCCTGGGGACCCAGGCTACCTGCACCCCCTTCCATCCTGACCCCACCCACAGCCAAACACGCGCACTCCTGCGTGGACGGAGGAGGGGGAAGGGAGGAGGGGAGGGCAGGGTGTGGGCCCTGCAGTTCCCCATCTGTTTCCTCCAGTGTCACCAGTCCTGGGAGGTGGGGAAGGAGAGGTGCCTCGGACATGCATGCCCTTTTCAGGCCCCTCGTTCCCAGCACTGCCCAGCAGCACCTTTCCAGTTGGGAGAAAGGTCAGTGCAGCTCACCTTCCCCCGTGGCCGCCCTGTGACCGACCCCCCCCCCCCCCCCCCCCCGCCAAAGCGCGCGCTTTCACACGAGCCCTGCCTCCAGCCTGCGGAAGTATCAGGCAGAAAGAAAGGCTCCCCTCCCACAGGACACCAAGGTCTTTACTCCCTCGAGGCTGTCGCCCCACAGTCCAAAACAGCAGGGCGGCCCCTGGGGAGGGGGCTGGGCCTAAACAGTGGCCCTCTGTCCCGGCTCTGGGTCAGAAGGCAACACTGGAACCACAGGGCTTTGTCTGGAGCTCCGCCTCCGGTCTCCCCCTGCGAGTGGGGTGTGGACACCAGCTGCCCCCACCACACTGAGGCACAACTCTGCCAGAACAGCTCCCAAGCCGGCGGGTCCTTCATCGGCCCTGCCCTCGCCCCAGGGGGACTCAAAATCAGCACAGTGGCTCCTTTCTGGGGAGTTCCCTGGAAAGGACTCAGTGCCCGCACAGGGCTCCGCTGGGCGTCCAGGAGGCACGATCCAAGCCCCGGCCCTGGGGAGGGGCGAGCCAGCCAGGAGCTGGCTTGGGAAGCGGCCACGTGAGGCTGAGGGGATCGCATCGATCCCTACAGCTGGGCACCCCCATCCCCAGGCCTCCTGCGCCTGGGCGTGGGATGTGCCCGGAGACTGAAGGCTGGGATCTGCGGCTCAGCGGGCACGAACCACAGCTCCTGCCCGCCCCAGGCCGGGCCAGGGTGGCGAGTTTCCGGATCCCCGGAGTTTCCGGGGTGTCGGACTTTCCGAGGTGCAGCATTCCTGAGCGTGGGTAGGGGCCGGCGCCCCAGCCCGCAGCGCTGCTACCCGGGAAAGGCCCCACCCAGCCTCATGCCAGGGTCCCACCTGGACCTTCGGGCCAGACCCCACTCCCGGGCCCAAGGCCAGTCCTCCGCGGCAAACCTCGGAGGGAACTCGGGCGCCGAGAGGCCCGGAGAAGACGCTGGTAGCAAGCCCCGCAGGGCCCGGCTGCTCACCTGGGAGGCGTCGGAGGAGGGGCGGGCGCCGCTCACCTGTCCCCGCGAGGGCCGCCGGGAGCCGCCGTCGGGGCTGCCACCCGAGGGAGGGGTGGCGGGGTCGAGGAAGGGCCGGGGCGCTGCTCCGCCCGCCCAGGCGGCGCCAGCCTCGAGGTCACGTGACCCGTGCCGGCCCCGCCCCTCCGCCCGCCGGCCTCCTCGCGTCCCGCCTCGAAGCCTGCGCAGAGCCAGGGTGGCCGAGTGGCCGGCTCTGGGAGGTGGAAGCCCCGGGGGAGTTTGTGAGACTCGGTTTCCCCAAGTTTCAAAAGGGGACACTAGCTCCGGACCCACCCACTTCCTGAGGTGGGGACTGCCAAATAAGGTGCGGCGGCGAGGCGCCGGCAGCGAGCCTTTCTGCCCCGGGTTGGGCAACCCGGCCCACGCCCGCCGCCGGTTACCTCCCCTCCCGTGGGGCTCCGAGGTGCGCTCTGTGCTGTTTATCTGGCAGGAGTGCAGGGCTTCCTGCGTGGCTGGTGGGGAGGAGGGGCGCCAAGGAGGGCGGCTGAGACTTTGTGAAGGTCCCAAGGGCTCCCCACCGGCCGGGAGACACGCGCCCGTCCTGTTCACAGATGCCAAAACCGAGGCCGGCCGGGAGGTGCCTCGGCCTCCAGGGTGCCACCAGCCAGAGCGTGCTAACAGCTCTTTGAGGACACAACTTTGAGACTCCCGTGGCACCAAGGACCTGAGGAGGGGGAGGGCCATGAGGCAGGCACCGGAGGGGAGGCCAGGACCCTCCTGGAGGAGAGAACAAGACCCGAGACAGGACGAGGCACAGAGACCATGAACTACGGGCCCAGAGGAGGTGGCTTCTTTGCAGCCATCAGTAGGTCCTCAAGTGGGAGGCCTTCGGCTGCTTCTAAGTACCTTGGCCTGAAGGTCCAGCCCTGCCCAGCCCCTGCCACCACACGGTCCCCTGGCACAGTCCCCCTCTGTGCACACCCACACTGGACTTAGCCCAGGCCCAACCTGAAAGCCACCTCTTCCGTTGGAGCATGTGGCACTTCTGCTGACACCTGCACTGTGAATCTGTCCCCCGGCCCCCACCCCACTGTGTGCCCAGCACCAGCATCAAGTTTGGGCCTGGCACAGAGGGGGCTCTGGAAATGACGAGGGTGGTGAAGGGGGGCAGACGACGTCCCGGAGAACTCAGAGCTGGGATGACCCACCCCCAAAGGAGGGGGACAGGGGGCTTCGAGGCCTCCCAGGGGATCCGAGGACAAGCAGTCCAGCAAGGCTCCTAAATGTCAAGCATGGAGCCCCTTGCAGAGTGCTGGCAATGGGGCCACGAGGAGGGATGGAAGAGGGTGACAGCCACAGAGGCCCGGAAGTTCAGAAATAACTGGCTTTGGACACCCAGCAGCCGACTGGTGCAATGAGGGGCTGTGTGTCACTATCGCACTCTCCTGGGTGACCTGCTGAAGAAAGATAAGGCTCGCCAGGGCCAGGCCTCTGGGTCAGGAGCAGCCACACTGCAGTCCTCCGTGGGACACCAGAGGGAGGGAAGGTGGGCCCCAGCTCAGCTGGCAGAAGGCTTGCAGACGACCAGGCCTACGCCTCTCACCTGCGCCCCCGGTGCCCCGCAGCCTGCAGGAAGTGCCGCTCAGCCTCAGAACAGAGGAAACGTCGGGGAAGGCCAGGGTTCCTGTCATGTGACCCCAGCCTAGCTCTCTCACAGTCTTGTCTGGCTTGGCGGCGGCCGGCCCCAGCAGAGGGCTCCGGGAGCGTGGGCTCCTTGTCCCCAGGTGAGCTGGAGGAAGTGCGGAGAGGAAGAGGAAGTGGGAGGGTTGGGGGCAGGGGCAGGTGAGGGAATTCTTAGCAGCTGCTAGAGCAGCATTGGGGTCTCCTCCTCATCTGGGTCCCAGGAGGGAAGCTAAGTGGGTGCGGGCCAGGGGCACTGGGCCTCAAGAAGGAAGACAGAAAGCGGCCGCAGCACCTCCAAGACTGGGGTGCTGTAGGATACTGGGCCCCAGGAACTGCTGAGGTTTGGGGCTAGGTGTCTGTCTTCCCAGAGAGCAAATGGGCACATGGAGAAGAGCAGGAATTGTGTTCCTCAAAAGGGTGACCCCCAAAGCCTGCAGCCCCAGGTGGCTGTGCCTGTGACAGCTGCATCTCCCGACACCCTGTAGGCCTTCACCCCATTTGATAGATGAGAGACTGAGGCCCTGGCCTGGCTTCAACATTGACTGAGCTTGGATCCCTACTCCAGCACGATTCTTTCTTTTCATTTCTGGGCACTTCAGCACCAAGACCTTGCAGCTCCCCGTCTGGCGCCCCACGTCCCTCGTCCCTCCTGAGAGCAGGGCTTGAACCTGTGCCCCCAACCCCGGCCCATCCCCACCACCGGATGTTTCACGAGTGGTCAATGCAGTTGGGGCAGACCCCAGGGGGCCCAGGACCCCAGCCGGAGGCCGAGGAGCTCTGGGAGCGGGAGATGGAGTGGCTGCGTGCCTCCCAGGAACCCCTGCGCTTGCTGCCCTATGCCATGGTGGACAAGCGCTTCATCCGGTGGGTGCCCAGCAGGAACACAGGCGAGGCCAGGGGTGGGGTCAGCCGCCTGGGAGTACACACTGCACTGCGGGATGCAGGTGGGGAACCATGGGCAGTGGGGAGACTCCCAGGCCCACCGCACCATCCGCCTGGCCCCGGGGTGGGCAGGGGCTGGCTCAGGGGCATCCCATCACACCCCACCCAGGCAGATGCGGGAGCCTGAGGACATGGAGATGACGTGCTGGCAGCAGTGGCAACGCAGGCAACAGACCATGGCACACCGCCTGAGGGAGGCAGCATGGCGGCTTGCCCGGGGCTTCGGGCTCTGGGAGGGGGCACTGTACGAGATCGGGGGTAGGTCCCTGACTTCCCATGTCCCCTCTTTGGAGTCCTGCTGCCCAGCTTGGAAAGGGAGGAGGGCACCATCTCACCCCCACCGACCAGCCCCTCCATCCTGGCACATCCGGAGTCCCAGGAGTCTGGTGCCAACCTCCTTGGGTGACAGCACCCCCTGGTGGCCCTCAGAGGCACTGCCAGAGCATGGGGGCCGGTGGGCACCCACACCCGGTGGCTCTGGGAGTCCCAGCTCGGGCCCTGACTGCTCCCCTCACTCCCTGGCCTTCTTTACAGGCCTTTTCGGCTCAGGCATCCGCTCCTACTTTACCTTCCTCCGCTTCCTGCTGCTGCTCAACCTGCTGACTGTGCTGCTGACCGCCAACTTCGTGCTGGTACCCCTGGCCTGGCTCCACCCCCCGGGCCCAAGTCCCGCCCCAAACTTCAGTGAGTCCTGAGTGGCCTTGACTCTCTGGGCCCCAGCTGGCCCTGTTGCTTGTGCCCAGCCCTGGACCTCCCTGACCCTGCCTGAGGCACGGCACACATCGTGGGTGTCACGGCTGGGCTGCAGAATGGAAAGTCCAGGGGGCCACTTATGTCTTGGGAACCTGTCCCTGTTCCACCCTTCTTCAACAGCCCTCCAGTGCCCCAGGGGCCACCAGCCCCAGACTGACGTTCCCAGGTTCCACAACCGGCTATGGAATGTTTTAACTGGCAGGGTAAGTGGTCCGGGGGGCACGGAGCCCCCTCCATGAGGATCCCACCCTCCAGGGGTGTTTTGGCTTCTAGGCGCAGGACTTCCGAAGGCTGGTGGGACACGGTGGCGACCATGGACAGCACAGCCCCTGGACTTGGGTCCCGTCGGGGGGCGGGGGGTAGGGGACGGGAGAGCCTTGGGTAAGCATCTCGTCCCAGGAAGCCATCAAGTGCGGACTCTCGTGTTTGAGTCCTGCCTGTGATTCCTCAAAGCTGGGTGACCGAGTGGCCCAAACTCTCTGCCTCTGTAAAATGGGGATATTTTCACCTACCTGGAGGGTGAGGAGTTCACATGTAGCAAGTACTAGAAGGGAGCCTGATGCTTGGCCCACGCCCAGATGCCCCCCTCGCGATTCCCAGGCCTTCAACAACACTTATCTTTTCTACGGCGCCTACCGGGCGGGGCCGGAGAGCAGCTCCGCCTACAGCATCCGGCTGGCCTACCTCCTCTGCCCGCTGGCCTGCCTGATGCTCTGCTTCTGTGGGACGCTGCGGAGGTGAGCGCTCAGCCTGTGCCTTTGCCGGTCCCCGGGCCATCTTCCCGGGTCACCCCGTCCATGGAGAGGCCTCCCCAAGTTCGCAGACAGGTCCCCGCCCCTGTTCAGTAAGGCTCACCAAACACGGGCATCCCAGCCACGTATCCCGGGAGAGAGGCCCCTGGGGTCCTCCCATGCCAGACCAGCCAAGCCTCGGCCAGGCTGGAGGGTGCAGATACAGCACCGTGTCTGCCCCCAGAATGGTGAAGGGCTTGCCACAGAGGCCAGGGCTGGGGCAGGCCTACAGGGTGCCTCTCAGTGCCAAGGTCTTCTCGTCCTGGGACTTCTGCATTCATGTTCGGGAAGCCGCCACCATCAAGAAGCACGAGATCAGCAATGAGTTCAAGGTGCGTGTGAGAGTGGGCATGACTGAGTGTGTGCCCGTGCGTGGGCACGGGCGAGCATTGTGCCAAGAAAGTGAATTGTGAGTGTGGAAGCATCGTGACTATGTATGGATGTGTGCGTGTGTGTCAGAACGTGTGTGTGACATCGTGAGCGTGCAAACATTGTGCCCCAGTGTGGGGTGTGAGAACACGTGAGCGTGACTGAGCGTGAGAGGCGTGTGAGTGTGGGCGCAGCGGTGTCGCAGGACTCCGCCCTACCCGGCACAGGGGTACCTGGAGGAGAGCCACCGCCTCCGAGGGGCGCAGCGGGAGACCCCCGCCCAGCGCGCCTGCCGCCTGCTCAGCTACCTGCGCATCAACGTCCTCATGGGACTCCTGGTTGCCGGGGGCATCAGCGCCATCTTCTGGGCCACCAAGTACTCGCAGGACAACAAGGAGGTGCAGGCTGTTGTTCCCTTAGTCCTCGAAGCGCTCGCGATCGTGGGTCAGCCCGGCTCTTCCCAAGCGCGTCCCCAACTTCGAGCTTCTGGATCCCAGCCCCGCCCTCACTGCACCCCAGGGGCCGAAGGGGTGGGCAGCTGACGGCGCCTGCGCCAGGGCCCCCTCACCCTGGCTCCCCGCAGGAGCCGCTGTTCTTGGTGCTCCAGTACCTGCCCCCCGGGGTCATCTCGTTGGTCAACTTCCTGGGGCCTATGGTGTTCGTGTTCCTGGTCCAGCTGGAGAACTACCCGCCCAGCACCGAGGTCAACCTCACCCTCATCTGGTGAGCACCCCGGGGGCCGTGTGGGCGCAGGGAGCTCCCGATGGGCCCCCAGGTTCACAGGCCAAGCGGGTGGGCGTTCCTGGACGCGGGCTTCCCAGTCCTCACCACAAGGGGGCCGGGCTGGCCCACGTGCCAGCACAGAGGAGCACGGGCTGTGTGGCCGGGGTCTGGGAACCCATGTCACACGCGTGGGCTGTAGCCCTTTACCGTGATGTGATCTAAGCACCTGGCCATCCTCATCTCCAGGGGCGAAGTGCCCCGGCCAAGGCCAATCTCACGATGCTTTCAGGATGCAGGTTCAAATCCAAGTCCTCCTCCACCCCAGTGCCCTTCTCAGCACTTGGTCTTAGCTCTACCCCAACTACTTTCCCCTGCAAACTGCCCCCACCCCCAAATCCCCAGACGCTTCGTTCTCCTCCTGCCACCCTCACCTGCTTCCTGCCTACCTGTCTCTTCCAACTGTGATTTCCTTGGAAAGTCTGCTTTTTTTTTTTCCCTTCATTCTTTGGGATTGAACTCGGGCCTTCACACTGAGCTACATTTCCAGCCTTTTTTATTTTAAAACAGGGTTTCACTAAGTTGCTAAGTTGCCCAGGCTCGGCTCAAACCTGCAGTCCTCCTGCCTCAGCTTCCCCGAGTGCTGGGATTACAGATGTGCATCACCACACCTGTCTGAAACTTTACTTTTTGAATATGTTATGAATGCTCACGTGGCTAAAAAAAAAGTTCAAAATTCTCAAAAGGATGAAAGGTTAAAAAATAAGCTCCCACCCACCCTGCCTCCCAGGCCCCAAGTGGGCACAGAAGCGTCCACCCTCGCAGATAATGTGCATGTGATGGTTTCAGGCCAGCAGACCTACACGGGATTCTGGCACGTTACTTGGTGAGGATGCATGGCCTGTGCCTCTGTGTTGTCCGTGAGCTAGGGAGTGAACAGGGCTGGGCTATAACTCAGTGGTAGAAGCCTGCCCAGCAGGTGCGAGGCCCTGGGTTCCATCCCCAAGCACCACGAGGAGAAAGAACACGAAAAAGAAGGTCTCATCTGAAAGATTCAGGGTTTCTTCTCCCCTGTGGAGCGTGGCATCTGTAAATTGTAAACTGAGTTGGGCAGAGGATACCCAGACAAGACAGTGTTTCCCAAACTGATTTCAAAACAGAACCCCTTTCTCAGGAATCACCTGGAGACTTGGATTCTGGGGAAATACTTGGGAAACACTGCTGTGGCTGGAGCAGGCTGTAAAGAGACTGGGCTCTGGATCTACAGGGGGCAGGGCCCAGGGAGAGGCAATCTCCTGGCCTTGTCCACATAGCAGCCACACCTGTGACCACACCTGTGACCCAGCGGCCTTGTACCTGTCCCCGCCCCAGGTGCGTGGTGCTGAAGCTGGCCAGCCTGGGGATGTTCTCCTTCTCACTGGGTCAGACGATGCTGTGCATTGGCAGAAACAAGACCAGCTGCGAGGCCTACGGCTACAACGCCTGTGACTACCAGGTGGCTGGTGGCCTGGCTGGGGCCTGCCCCTCCCATCCTTCTCTGCAAAGCACGCAGAGTCCTGTCAGTCCTACAGTGTCAAACACGCAGCGACCTGTCCCTGCCCTTGGTCCCCTTGGGCCCTTCCAGGTCTCACCTTTGTGAGCAGCTGTGAGCAGAGCGCCATACAATGGCGCACCTCCAGGGGGCATTCCTGCACCACACTGCAGTGTGGCAGTCCTGGGGAGTGGCTCCTGCTCTGACTTCCCTGGAGCCTTGTCAAGCCAAGCTCCTGTGCTGCGAGATCCTCCCAGGGTGGGTAAGGGACGGGAAGTGGGGGGCAGGATGTTGACCGGGCCCCTCGCTCTGCACCCCAGTGCTGGGAAAACTCAGTGGGCGAGGAGCTGTACAAGCTGATCATCTTCAACTTCCTTCTCACGGTGGCCTTTGCCTTTCTTGTCAGCCTGCCTCGGAGGTGAGCCAAGCAAGAGGTGGCACTATAGGGAGAACGGGGTGGCAGGGGCATGCTTGGGGACCGCCAGGTCTGCCCGTGTGGTGTGACGGTCCACCGCCCGACATCCTTCTTGACCTGGACCCTGCCCACCCCAGGCTGCTGGTGGAGCGGTTCTCAGGCCGGTTCTGGACTTGGCTGGACAGGGAGGAGTTCCTGGTGCCCAAGAACGTGCTGGACATCGTGGCGGGGCAGGCGGTCACCTGGATGGGCCTCTTCTACTGTCCCCTGCTGCCTCTGTTCCACAGCATCTTCCTCTTCCTCACCTTCTACATCAAGAAGGTGAGGACACCAGCTGGGAGGGAACGCAGGCCTTCTGTCTCCTTGTGGGGTGTGAGAACTGCGCTCATGGACCTGCTGTTCCTTGCCTGCTCCCCAGTACACCCTCTTGAGGAACTGCAGGGCGTCCCCTCGGCTCTTCCGTGCCTCCAGCTCCACCTTCTTCTTCCAGCTGGTGCTGCTCCTGGGCCTGCTCCTGGCAGCGGCACCCCTGGGCTATGTGGTCAGCAGGTGAGGGAGGAGGGCTGGGGTGAAGCTGGTGGGAAGCCCCTACCCTGCTCCCCCGACACCCAGGTCTCCCCTCTTCCTCCAGCACCCACTCCTCCTGGGACTGTGGTCTCTTCTCCAACTACTCAGCCCCCTGGCAGGTGGTGCAGGAGCTGGTGGCTCTGCGGCTCCCAGTCCCTGGCCAGCGTGTCCTCCACTATCTCGGCTCCCACGCCTTCAGCTTCCCCCTCCTCATCCTGCTCAGGTGCCTATCGGGGTGGCAGGGACCGTGGGAGGGGAACGCCGAGGAGGGTGTCCTTTTCCCTAGCCCGTCTCACGGGGCCCAGAAGATATGCAGGGAAGCCCAGGTGAGCAGGACCCGGGCACCAGGTAGGGGCCCAAAGTCAGGGAGCCTGGGGCCCTCCACTGTGAAGCAGGCCCGCGTGGCCCAGTACCCTTATGTCATGGGGACTCCCTGTCCACCCGGGAAGCATGGCACCTCGCTGGAGGACCAGGATAGAGGGATCCCAGGGGCCTGCGAAGGGGAGGTGCATCCTCGCCCCAGTAAAAGTTGTGCAAGGAGAAACCCCAGGACCGCCTGGTTTTAAGAGGCTGGTGTTGGGAGGAGGAAGTCAGGGGGTGGCACCTGTGGAAGGTAGGGTGACTGACGTTGAATCCTGTGTCTGCCCCAAGCCTTGTCCTGACCGTGTGCGTCTCCCAGTCCCAGGCCAATGCGAGAGCCATCCACGTGCTCCGGAAGCAGTTGGTGTGGGTTAGTGGACGCTGGGCTTGGGGGACACCCATCTTTTGGGAGCGGGGCCTGAGATAGGCTGGTGCCTCCGCTGCGGTGCAGATGGGGAAGGGGAGGGAAGGAAAGAGGTCCTCAGACACGGCCAGTGTTCTGGAGCGCGACCTGATAAGAACGTGGCCCTGGGGGGGGGGGGGGTCTGTGACGGGGGGCGTGGCCTCTGGCGGAGGAGCCCCGCCCGCGCGTGACCCGCCGTGACCTCAGGTTGCGTTGGGGGCGGGTCTTGTTGGGGCGTGGCTCCGGCCCTGGTGGGCGTGGCCTGGGCTGCCCAATCCGAAGTCTCCCAGTGACTCCCTCCGCTAGACTCGCTAGTAATCCGCTGCTTGCTCCCCACAGCAGGTCCAGGAGAAGTGGCACCTGGTGGAGGAGCTGTCGCGGCTGCTGCCAGAGCCAGGCTCGAGCGAATCTCCGATCCCCGACTCCCCTCACTTCCGAGCTTCGCGCCCAAGGTCCTTTGGCCCCGGATTCCCGAGCCCAGGTTCCCCGGGCCCCAGGCCGGGACCCTTCCACACGGACCGTCCCTGATTAGGCTCCTCCTACCCCGGATAGCGCGGTGCCCCGGCCCCGCCCCCCATGCCGCTTTCCCCACGGCACGGGCACGGAGCTGTAGCTGTCGCTGGCTGTAGCACCGATTCGGCGTCCCCCACGAGTGGACCTGCAGCACCCACTTTCCCACCCTGGCCTCTAGAGACGCCCCCCTCCACACCAACAGGGCCCCCCAAAGAGGGACACACATCCCCAGGGGCAGCAGGAAGACCATATGGGAATTTCTTTTTTTTTAATCTCATTCCTTTAAAATTTCTATTTTTTTACTAAATATTTTATACTGCACAAAATATATAATTATAGTGACCGACCCATAAACACAGTTCACAAATACTGCATCTTTTTGAGGTGCTGGGAAGTTGCTAACGGGAGGGCGCACTCACAAAGCTTGGAGCCCTCTCCCTTGCGGAGAGTGGGGAGAGGGGAGCTGGCCGACCCTGCATGAGAGCTGCCCTATGCACACCCCACTGCAGCCCACCTGCTCAGCCCTTCCCAGTGTGGACAGGAAGCTCGCAGAGGTCAGGACCACAGCCAGCAAGGGCAGAGCTGGGACTTGAACCCAGGGCAGAAGGGCAAAGCCACACTGACTCAGAAGAGGCTCAGCAGCCATTCCTGACCCTAAGCACGAGGACTCCCTGAAGTCCAAGTCCGGGTGAATGGGAGGGTGTTGTCGCACTCTGTCCCTGCTGTAGCCAGCAAAAGTGCTGTAGGGAATGGAACGTGGGTTCATGCCTTGTCTTCTGCAGAACCTGTCCTCCCACGCTGCTCACTAAGCCAACCGCAAGCCTCTGTGGGGTGAGGGTCTGCCAGGGTCCTAGCAGCATCAGTAGGGTTACACTGTGACAGACACATGGAGTGTGGGTCTCACCAGGTAGCATGGCCCTCAGGCCTAGGATGTGGCCCAAGGCTGCACCCCAGATTTCAGAGCTGTTCAGCGATCCTTTGCTGAGCCTGCTGCCCCCACCTCATGCTGCACTGGCCTCGGAAGCTGACTCCTCCAGCACCTGGTGTGACTGAATAGGAGGCAGCCAGCAGCCAGGGTGTCCAGACTTTTTAAAGTGCCCTGGCGACTCTCAAAGGGAGCTGGCATTTAGGGCTATGGGGAGGGAAGGTCAGAAGAAATCCCAGGACTTGCTTGAAGAGCCTCCTGCTACCCCAGGGGACCAGCGCCTGGCTGATTCCCATCTGGCAGATGTCATCACAGTGGCTCTGCCTGCTGCCCTCAGGGCTGGGGCTTCCCATCTGATCATAAAGCCTTGGCCAGTCCAGCCCCTCTCCACTGACCTAATCTCACTGGCTGGTATTGTATGACCACCACTGTCACCCATGTGGAGTGAGTGCTGCTAAATGCCAGGTCCTGTTCCTGGGGTGGCAGTGAGGCCACTCCAGAAGCAGGAGCTCTGTGTGTAGTCTGGGAAGGGATCATCGGCACTCTCCAGGTGGGGTCCAGCAATTGATGCCTCCCATGTGAGCCACACCCCAGCCTTTTTATTCTGTATTTTTTATCTATTTTTATGTATGTATGTATTTAATTTTTTTTTTTTTGGTACCGGGGATCAAACTCGGGTCCTTGCACTTGCACAACAGGCGGCGAAACCACTGAGCTAAATCCCTGGCCCGCATGTATTTATTTTTGAGACAGTGTCTCATGCATGGCCTCCCATGTGAGCTACACCCCAGCCCTTTTTTATTTTCTATTTTTATTTATTTATTTTTGAGACAGGGTCTCACTATGTAGTTCAGGCTGGCCTTGAACCCACAACGATCCTCCTGCCTTAGCCTTCCAAGTGCTGTGATTACAGCCATGCATGCACCACCACTCCTAGCCCTTTTAACTCTTTGAGACACGTTCTCCCTTCTTTGCTAATTTGCCCGGGCTGGGCTCCAGCTTCTGATCCCCCTGCCTCAGGCTCCCAAGTAGCTGGGATTACAGGTGTGGGCCCGCTATCTAGGCCCTTTTTCTTTTTTCTTTTTGGTGCTGGGGATCGAACTCGGGTCCTTGCCCTTGCACAGCAGGCGGCGAAACCACTGAGCCAAATCCCCAGCCTAGGCCCTTTTATCACACTCACATCCCTTCAGCAAACACTTTGAGAGCCAGCCTCATGCGTGCCCATGTGCTCTGTAGGAACCATGAAGAAGATGGGCTTAGAGACTGAGGAGATCGCCAAGTGCTGGGCCTTGGGGTGCTCGTCCTAGGTGGGGGAAGAAGCCGTGCTCCTCTGAGAGGCTGAGAGGATCCAGTGGGTGATTATAAAATTCCAATGCCTGAGTGCCTGGGGGTCCACTCGAGGCTCCCCTTACCACAGGGTCACTCTTCCATGCGCAGCTCTAAGGGACCTCTCTGTGGCCTCCCCAGGTCTGGGCAAGGGGCCCTTCCGGGGACAGAACATGAGGAAACACAGGCACACCCATAGGGCCTTTGTACAGGAGATTGGCCCACTATGGGCAAAAATCACAGAACATAATAGGTAGTGGGGGCCTGGGGAGTTTTGGGGACATCCAGACTCCACTGGAGGAAACCAGTGGGTAACCTCAGGAGTCACCGCCGGAGCACCCTCACCAGCCCTGCCCTCCCTGCTGACCGGGCAGAGGTGCAGCCAGAGGACTGCTGAGCAGTACGCCTGGACAGGGACCGTGGTAGGGCAGGAAGGTGCCTCACTTCCCCAAGGCCCAGGGAAGGTGGCCTGGAGTTACCAGGACTCTCCTCTGACTCTGGCCCCCAGACAGGCTGAGAAGAGGAGTCTCCCCAGAAATGCCCAGATGGGGAAACACCAGCTCCTGGGCCTCTGGACACCAGACCGCCCACATCCTGAGGCCCCTCTGGGTCTCCCTTCAGTCCTTCCTTCCGCCCCTCCACTCCCAGCAGACTCAAGGTCAGGCTTTTGGAAGGGAATTATGCTGGGAACTAAGAGAAAATGCTACACGTATGTTGGGGCCAGGGCCCCGGGGGAGGACACAGGCGCCATCCCCCAGGCTCACGTCAGGACCTCAAGCTAGCGGCAAGTGACAGCACTGACTCCAGCAAGCTTGCTGTGGAGAAAGGGAGCCACCAACAGCAGCCCACAGCAGGCCACTTCCTGTCTCCTGCATCAGCTCTTCCTGCTATTCACTGGCCAGCAGGGGCCGCCCTGCAAGCAACGCCCTGATGCTGCCAGGCCAGGAGACAGGGCTAGAACTGGCCTTGGTTGGGTCAAGCATCCATCCCTGGGCTGATGGGCCATGCTGGGGGCAGGGAGCAGGTTCCTTGGTCGGGCTTTCCTGGAAACAAATGGTTGCCTGGCTCAGGGACCATCATCCAGGAGGAAGCAGTCAAAGCTGGTGATTCCCGCACAGTCACCAAACCTGCCCAGAAAGCCCCTGGTGGGTCTGGCAGTCCCAGCCCAGGCCATGAATGAGGAGCCCGGCCCGCAGGCAGAAGGGTGGCAGTGCCCACTGTGTAGAAGGCAGGACCTGCTCCCTTGGTGGTCTCCGTCTCTCCAGGTAGCTCAGCTGCAGAACCACTGGTGATGCAGCTCTGTCTCCTCTTTGTCCAGAGTGGCACTGGGTCTGGGCCTCGGGAACGATCATCCCTATCCTGGGGCCCGAGGAAGGACCCTGCCACTCTGAGTGACTCAGGGACACTGCATTACACTCCTGGGGTGACCAGGGGCCCAGGTCAGATACAAACCAGGGAGATGTGGACAGCCACTGCCCTTCCTCCCTGCTTTTCAGGGTGCAGCCCACAGCTCTCTGGAGCCACCTGGTCAGGCCCCTGCTGATCACATTAGGCCCACCCAGATAATCCGGGTCATCGCCCCCTCTAGGGCTCAGCAGGCACAACCTGGGCTCACCCTTCCCACTGACATAACCCACCGGCAGGGTCAGGGGTGAGGGTGTGGACGTCACCTGCCAGGAGAGCCCTGGGCCATGCTCAGCGTGCTGGCTGAGCTTGGTCAGGCCTGGCGTGCTCCCAGGCCCGGACTCCTCCCTTCTGCTCCCCTGGGGGGCCTGGGGCCGTTGGCTGTGGGGTTCTCTGGGCCCAGCCCTGGGAACTGTGGCCTCTGGTTTATCTCCTCGCTCCAGGCAGCCACCAGGAGCACCCAGGGGCCCCAGGGTGGGGACCCAGACTTAGGAAGCCATGAAAGCTGAGCAGAGGCCTCACACAGCCCACACCCGCAGAGGCATGAGGCTCCCTCAGTTGCTCTGCTTGGCCACACTGGGTGAGCCCAAGGGGGACACTGTTGGGAGGTCCACTGCTTACGGGCTGGGGTGCTAGGGAGCGGAGGAGAGGTGGCCCTGGGTGTGGGCTTCCATCTTCCTGCCTCTGTGGCTGTTCCTCTTTGGTCACTCTGGCCTCCTACTCACACACTGGCAAAATGGGCTGACGATCCTGAATGTCACGGGGCTCAAAAGGGCTCTGTGTTGGGCCGGGGATTTAGCTCAGTGGTTTTGCCACCTGCTGCGCAAGTGCAAGGACCCGAGTTCGATCCCCGGTACCAAAAAAAAAAAAGAGCTCCATGAGTGAGCATGCTGATGGAGTCCTGGGGCCTCATGACCGGGAGCAGCCTGCTGCTCCTTCCTCCTGCCCTTGCAGGAGGCTCTGGGCAGCCTCCCCTGACACCCACCTCTCTTCCAGCCGCCAGCAGCTCTTCCAAGGGCCAGGCAGAAGGTGAGTGGCCCCACATCCTGAAGGGTCGAAGGCAGCCCGCTGGGGACCCCGCAGCAGGACCTCTACCTGGGGTGGATGCCTTGGCTGGGAGGAGGTGGCAGGGGTGAGGAGAGGTGCTAGGGGCAGCTGGACAATCCTGGACCCTGGCAGGACCCTGGGGGTGTGGAAAAGGAAGAGCAGGCACTGGGACGGGGCGAGTCCCTGGGACACAGGGCAGGGACGGTCCTGCTTAGGGTGGGCGGCTGGAGTGTGGGGGTGTCTGGGGCAGGGGTGCCCCATCACTGTACCTCAGGTCCTCATCTGGAGCAGCTTCTCCTCCAGGTGCCTCACGCATCTGCCAGGTGGTGCAACCAGAGAGGCTGGGGGATTTGGGTGGCACCTTGGCTCAGGAGGAGGGCATGAGGCAGTCGAGATCTCCCTTGGTCCGGCATGGGAGGCATCAGGTCTCTCTCCCCACAATTCACACAGGTTGGTTCAGAGCCAGGGAGGAGGCGACCCCAGGGAGGGGACGGTCCCACCCGGGAGGGGAGGGTCCCACCCCCACCCATGGCTGCCCTGCTGCCTCCTCTGAGCTCCAACTCTCTGCCCCCCCCCCCGCTCCTCCCTCATTGTCACCTCAGCCCTGTGTCTGCTGAAGTGAACGCAGTCGCTCACCTCTCTGTCCTGTCCCTACCTGGCATCGCCGGGCCACGGGGACACAGAGCTGAACATCCCCCTCAGTTCTGCTTAAGGGTGGGTGGCAGGTAGTGGTGACGCACGTCCCACTTGAATGGAGCAGAAACTGAACTATCATTTCCTCATTTGCCATAAAAACAAGCCCATTGTCGGTGTTGCAGCTAAAAAAGGAGCAGGTGGCTGAGTCTCAGGAAAGTACCTGGGAGGGTCAGTCCTGCCTCCCTGTCAGCTCAGCCCCTGACGTCTCAGGTTTGTGCCGAGCAAGTTCTGCTAACTAAATGCCTAAGAGACCAGCTGATCAATGATGCGTTCATTCATTCCAAATGCACTTGAGCTCCTGTTTGGTGACAGGCACTGTTGCAGCCCTGGGGATGAAGAGATGAAGCCCTGGTTCTAGTGGGGCTAGGGGCAGAGGAGTAAAAAGTAAGCGCCTTCTGCAGCATGTCAGTGTTCACTTGTGACGAGGAGAAGCTGACAGTATTTCGGGGATGGGATGGGGCCGAAGTACAGCCATCAAGGAGACTTAGCTGTTGGCCGGGCCTACTGGGAGGGTGGGCTAAGTAACAGCCTGCCAGGTGGCACCCTGCAGCTGGGACTCTGCGGCCGGGGATGGGAGGATGGGCACGGGGTCTGGGATGGTGATGAGTGGAGGAGCCAGGACAGAGGAGAAATGGTCTCTGTGTGGGTGCTTTTTGTTTTCATTCTAACGGTCCTGGGAAATGAACCCAGAGCCTTTGCACTGAGCTACATCCCCAGCATTGTTTCATTTTGAGACAGATCTTGCTAAGTCCTGGAGGCCAGAAGTCCAAAATCAAGGTGTCTGCAGGCTTTTTCCCTGTGGAGGCTGAGCAAGAAGCTCTCCCCGTGCTCTCCTGGCCATCACCTGCAAGTCCTCACCGGTCTGCATCTCCGGGCCTGTTGTGAGGCCCCTCCCTAACCCAGTGCGCCTTACAAGTAGATCACCAAACTTGGGGGCATCTGTAGACACTCTGTTCTCTGTCCTAATAAGCCCCACGCAGAAGGGCTGGGGACACACTGACCACAATCTCTTTGGAGAACACATTCACCCCACACAGGTACACTGCTTGCTCAAACTCATGCCCCTGGGCCTCACATTGGTCCAAGGAACCGAAGTCTCCAGGACTGGAATTTCCAGCTCCTGGTTATCCCAGAGAAAAGTTGGCAGAGGGCAGGCAATTCTGGGGCCTCTGAGCCAGGCTGGACTCATACACAGCCTGGGGCCTGGGTGTAGACCCTCAGCTGCTTCCTGCTTCCTTTTGCTGGTTTGTTTTTTTTTTTTTTTTTGCAGTGTTGAGGATCAAAACCAAAACTAAGGCCTTGCGCAAGCACTCTAGCACTCAGCTACATCCTTCTCTTTCTTCATTTTTTGAGACAGGGTCTCAGTTGCACAGGCTGGCTTGAACTTGCACTCCTCCTGGTTCAGCCTCCCTAGTAGCTGGTGTTACAGGCATGTATCACTATCTTCAGTTTATTATTATTATTATTATTTTCTTTCTTTCTTTTTTTGGTACCAGAGATTGAACTTGTGACCTTGCGCTGTTGAGGCAGGCACCGGAACCACTGAGCTAAATCCCCGGCCCTATTATTGTTATTTTAAATTTTGGTTTTCTGAGACAGGGTCTTGCTCTGTAGCCCAGGCTGGCCTCGAACTCACAGCGATCTTCCTGCCTTAGCCTCTTGAGTGCTGGGATGACAGGCCTGCGCCACCACACCTGGCCACTTCTCTCAGGTTAAATCCATAAGCTAAAGAATCAAAAGGAAAAAAGATACAAATCTTTTTAGGATAAAAAGTGAATCCCCCCCCCCCGCAAAAAAAAAAGTGAATCCCCTTGTGCTGTGCAAACTGTACCTTATAAAGGCTCCAGTCTGTACACGTAGGCAAATCAAGTTTCTACTCAGTCGCTGAAAGGGAAAGGAAGGGGTTTTCTCTCTCCCTCTGTGAAGGGAGCAAAATGACAAGTGTAACCACACTGCGGCCCAACCCCCACATCCCCCATGGGAGCAGCCC
Organism: Heterocephalus glaber; assembly: GCF_053883595.1. Taxonomy (NCBI): domain Eukaryota; kingdom Metazoa; phylum Chordata; class Mammalia; order Rodentia; family Bathyergidae; genus Heterocephalus; species Heterocephalus glaber. Next base: position 4,160,827 of record NW_028258173.1, on the reverse strand, counting down.
CTGGCCCCAGACCATCTTTGGCCCTCAGGAGGGGGACTCTCCAACTGGGATCCTCCTGCCTCAGCCTCCTGAGTGCTGGGATTACAGGTGTGTGCTACTATGCCCAGCTATATTTTATTTTGAGACAGGGTCTTGCCTAGTCCCTAAACTGCCCAGACTGGGCTCAAACTTGCAATCTTCCTGCTTCAGCCTCCCAGAGTGCTGGGATTATATGGGTTTACTATCATGCCCGGCCGCACTATTCTTGAAAAGTACACAGATGCCCACTGGTAACACACCCTCTGTTCCCACCTCCTGTTCAGAAGGTGACTTTGCTTAGTCCTGACTTGTGTCCTGGGGGGAGTCAGCAAGGGCAGTGTGAGGCCCAATAGGAGGACAGTAGGATGTTTCTGTGTCGAGGTCAATACCAGGGGCGGCCTACAAAACAGTAAAATCGCTTGTGAGCAGATCCCTGGCTGGGACAGGCCTCCCAGTCTGGGTGGGAGGGAGCTTGGGGTGCCCTGAGCATGCCAGCCCCCTGCAGCCATCTCACTACTCTTCAAAACCCCTGCTAGGGGGCTGGGGATGTAGCTCAGTGGCTCTGCACCCACCTGGCAAGCACAAGGTCCCGAGTTTGATCCCTGGTACCTGAAAAAGCCAACAACCATGTGTGCTTCCTTGAAGTTGCCTCTTCCTCTTGGCTCAGGCCACCCCTCTGGGCTTTGACCCTCCCCTGAAGTGCCTCTCAAGGATACAGGTCAGGCCCCCTGCCCTTGCCCTCTCACCATCCCCTAAAGCCAGGTGTTCACTGCTCTGGGTGCAGGGCCCCGCTGTCACCCCTGAGTCCCCAGTCCCGCGGTGGGGCTGGCAGGACGGGGGCCTCTGAGCTTGGAGGGAGGCCACGGCCCAGACTCCGAATGGACAGGCGAGTCTGAATGGAAGCTGCTCCACTGGGTCCCTGTCTGTCCACACAGATGTGACCCAACCTGGCAAAATTACTGTCAGCTCAGGTGTCTGCTGGGAGCACCTGGACCACAGCATCCAGGGAGCATCTACATCCCCTAGGGAGGTCCTAGAGCCAGAGAGGGCACTGAGCGGGCCACTGCCTTTTGATTTCAGTGAGTTATTCAGCCAACAAGCCGTATACCTCTCAGCTGAGGCACAGCAATGTAGGGCATGGCACACGCCTGTCCCCTTGCAGCTGGGAGTGGGCAAGGTTGGGGGTCCAGAAGGCAGACCAGGGTCCCACCCCTCCTCGCCTGTGTCCTGCGTAGCTGCTCACATCTCAGAGAATTCTGGGTTTTTTTAGTCCTGGCAATCAAGCCTAGGACTTTCCCACTGAGCTGCACCTCACACCCTACTCTCTTTTAATTTTGAGTCAGGGTCTTGCTAAGTACTAGGTTGCCAAGCTGGGCTCTAACTTGGCAATCCTCCTGCCTCAGCTTCCTAGAGTTCTTAGATTGCAGGCCTGTGCCATCACATCCAGCTCTCATGGTCTCTTCTATTGGAATATTCCAGGCAGAAAAGACCTGAACACAGGAGACAGTGTTCTGTTGGGTTTGGTTTGGTTTGGTTGCGGTACTGGGAATTGAACCCAGGGCCTTCGCACTGAGCTACATCCCCAGCCTTTTTATTTTTTATTTTGAGACAGGGTCTTGCTAAATGACTAGGCTAGGCTCCAATTTGCAATCCTACTGCCTCAGCCTCCCAGAGTGCTGGGATTACAGGCGCAAGCCACCACCATACCTGGCTTCCACATGCTGTTTACCTATTCAGCTGCTGATGAGTGTTCAGGCTGCCTCCAACTCAGTTCTGGTGCATTGCACCATGTGGACATGTGCTTACTTGTGTCTGTAGAGCCCATCTTCTTGCTGTATGTCTAGTTGTGGAGTTGCTGAGTCGGGTGCTAATTCTTCATTTCACTTTGAGGAACTGCTAAGCCAGCATTTTCTTGAGGTGTTTGATTAATCTTGGTTTCTTTCTTCCTGTTCCATCTGCTTCACCCCCCTAGAAATCTCCATTGCCTACAAAGTCCTGGAGGTTTACCCCCAAAGTCGCCGTGTTCTCCTGACATGCCATGCACCCCAGGCCCCTCCTCCGGTCACCTACTTCCTCTTCGCCAGCCAAGGGATCCAGGTGGCCAAGAAGGTGGTGCAGACCCAGCAGCCAGCCTCCTTCACCCTCAACGTCACACTCAAGTCCAGCCCAGACCTGCTCACCTACTCCTGTGAGGTGGCCTCCCCCTCCGGCCCGCATGAGAGCAGCGCCCCGCTGCAGCTGTACTGGGAGCTGTGGGCCAGTGAGTGCAGGCCAGGAGCCTGGCTGGGACTGGGCACTGGGAGGGATTATTGAGGGCCAGGGCACAAGTGAGGATGGAGGACCAGCTGCTCACCTCCAGGCTGCCATTGGTACTGTAATCACTGAATGCTATAATCCCAGCACTCAGGAGGCTGAGGCAGGAGGATCACTGTGAATTTGAGGCCAGTCTAGGCTACATAGGGAGTTCAGGGCCAGCCTCAACTACACAGCGAGACCGTGCCTCAAAAAAAAAAAAAAGTGCTGTCCCTGCAAATCCACTTTCCCCCACTTCTACCCAATCTGCACACTGTCCCTGGTAGGAATAGGAAGTGTTGCCCAGCCTATGGTGGGACCAGGGCTCCTATCCATTCTGTCTCAACATTCTGATTACACCAACCAGGAGAGGCAGCCTTGGGGGAGGCACCCAGGCCTGGACCCCCAGAGGAGCAGGGTTTAGAGCCCACCCTGGGCTGGCTGTGGGGTCCAGGGCAAGTCACTCAACCTCAGGGCCTGGGCTATTTCTTCTGCAAAGGTTATAATAGGGCCCTAAAGCCAGCCATGGTTGTGTATGCCTGCAATCCTAGCTCTTGGGAGACTGAGGCAGGAGGATCCTGAGTTGAAGGCCAGCCTGGGCTACAAAGTCAAGACCCTGTCTCAGTAAGCAAAAAAAGAAAAAGAAAATCCCTGGGGATTTAGAAGGGATTCAATGAGGAACATTTAGTATTAATAGGTGGCAGGATTGGGCATTGTGCATGTCAGGTAAGAGCTCTAGCACTGAAGTACAGCCCCTACCCTAGTTTAGTGATCTTATTTGACTTTATTTTTTATTCTAGAATCAAGCAACACTTCATTTCACAAAACAGAATAAGTACTGTGGTGAGCTGAGCAGAAGTTTGCCTTTTCTGGGCTGGGGATTTAGCTCAGTGGTTTTGCCACCTGCTGCACAAGCGCAAGGACCCAAATTCAATCCCTGGTACCAAAAAAAAAAAAAAAAACAACAGGCGTGGTGACACACGCCTGTAATCCCAGCCCTTGGGAGGCAGAGGCAGGAGGATCACCAAGAGTTCGAGGCCAGCCTGGGCTACAAAGTGAATTCATCACAGCCTGAACACAAAGCAAGACCTTGTCTCAAAAAAAAAAACAAAAAAAACCCCAAGAAGTTTGCCTTTTCTTTTCCCCTTTGTGGTGCTGGGATGGAACCAGGGCCTTGTGTACGCTAAGCACATGCTCTGCCACTGAGCTACACCGCCAGCCCTCAGAGCTTGGTTTTCTAGACAGAGAAAGGGTGAAGAAAACAAGGGCCAAGAACAAAGGTGAACTGGTCATTTCAAAGTTGTTTTTCTTGGACAATCTAGGGACAGAACAATACAAAATTGGCTGATGGGGGCTGGAGGTCTGGAGGTGCAGCTCGGTGGTAAAGTGCTGGCCTAGCGCTGCCCTAAGGTCCAAGATTTGCATCCCCACCACTGAAAAAAAAGAAAGAAAAGAAAAGAAAAGAGGGCGGGGATTTAGCTCAGTGGCACTACACCTGCCTCACAAGTACAAGGAACTGAGTTCGGTCCCCGGTATGAAAAAAAAGATAAGAAAAGAAAGGAAGGACTGATGGATAGATTCATATTCTGTTGCTTTAGCTTGCCTTTCTTTGGTAAGGACTGGTGCAGAGGGAGAGTCACTAATATGTCAGTTAGAACCAGCCTGTATGGGAAATTTAGCTGTTCTCTTTCAAGTCCTGATTTCTCAGGGTAGATAAACAGCTTTGTTTTAGCATAGTGACCTGGAACTTTAATGTCATTTGCTCCATTTTGATTTTTTAGCCTGGATAGTGCAGAACCCTAGCCTGAAACAATACCCTCCTATAATTTTAAAATTAGGGTTGCCAGATAAATTTTACATAGGAAAAGCTGCAATTTAAAAAGGTATTAATAGTCAGAGCTGGGTGTAGTGGCCCAGGTCTATAATCCCAGCACTCAGGAGGCTGAGGCAGGAGGATCACCGTGAGTCTGAGGCCAGCCTGAGCTACATAGTGGGTTCAAGGGCAGCCAGGACTATGTAGCGAGACCCTGTCCCAAAAAACCAAAACCAAAAAATTCATTGTTTATCTGAAATTCAAGTTTAACTGGGTGTCTTGTATTTTTATTTGCTAAGTCTGGTGACTGAAATATACTACACCAAAACAAAACCAAAACCAAAAGTGAAATTACATAGTGCCCACTGTAAGCAGGCCAGAGGAGGACCTGGCACATGACCGGGACACTGGCCAGCCTCCCGGAGGAGGTGGCAGTCAGAGCCACACCTCCAGGCTCATCAAGCATCTGTAATGGGAATGTGCTGGGGAGGGGGTTACAATCTCCCAGCATGCTGTGCTCTGTCTCCCACCCACCAGAGCCCGTGTCCCAGCTGCAGACTAACATCACCCTGCACAGCGGAGGGCCAGGCCCCAGGGCAGAGATGTCCTGCTGGGCGCCCTCAGGCAGCCCGCTCATCACCTACCGCCTGGTCAGCAAGGACGGGCAGGTCCACATGCAACAGAGGCCACTCCACGGGCAGCCTGCCAACTTCTCCTTCCCACTGCCCCCCGCACTGGGCTGGTTCCAGTGCCAGGCTGAAAACAGCGTAGGGGTCCAGAGCAGCGCCCTCACACTGGTGCCCCCAGGTAAGAGGTCCCCTCGGCATCACTCCGTGGCTGGGAGGGGGCTGTGCCAAGTGTCTGGGGGGCAGCAGGTAGCGCGCCCTCCCTGGCCCCTGCTGAGGAAGCCCAGCTCGGCCACCTCTGCCACCCGCACAGGGGAGCTCCCCCAAGGACCTGCACTCGTGCTGACCGGCAGTCTCATCTCCATTGCAGCTGTGGCCTCCGGGATGCTGGGCTGGACCAGGTGGGTAGTGGGTGCCCAATGGCGGGGAGCAGGAGACTGGCTTGGGGGGCAGGGCTGCCACCTGGGCTGAGAGGGCACAACAGCCACAACTCAGACTTTTGCTAAGCTGGGCGCAGCGGAGCACGCCTGTGAGCCCAGCGAGTTGGAGGCCAGTCTGAATTGCATAGGGAGACCCTGTCTCAAAAGAAAAAAGAAAAGAAGAAGAAAGAAAAAAAAGAAAACCTTATCAAGAGCCCCTCATGCTGAGGGCCACCCAAGCATGCACATTCCTTGCACACCTGAACCTGAACCTGAACCTTGCCCGAGTCTGCCTGCCGTGGTGCCAGCCTACCTGAGGATGGAGCTTTTCTTCCTTCAGCTAAGGCCTGACGTCACCACCTGGGGACCGAGGTGAACCTAGAGCTCCCATCCTCCAGGGATGGCACAGTCAGCCTTTCCCAGGTGCTGGCAGGGGCCAGGGTCCTTTCTCCAAGGCTATCACTTCCTTGATGTCAGTACAGTGACCAGGGCCTCTGGGCTGTGTGACCCCAGTGGGCCTGGCCTTAGGTGATGGCAGCTGCCTCACCTCGGGGTCTCTGCCCCAAGTCTGTCCTTTGCAGAGGCCAGACTCACCTAACTGGGCCTAGCGCTCCCTTCCGGACATGGGGCGCAGAGACCTGGCTCCCTGGAGCTGTGGCCGGGACCAGCGTGTCGTCCCCCACCCCACCCCCCGTTAGGGGTGCCCGCCTGCCCAGACCGCGCATGCGCCCCGCCATCCCCTGAAGGGGCCACGGGAGCGGGCACCGACTTGACCCACGTCTCCTCCTTTTCATCCAGGCTGTGAGCAGAAGCTGCGGGCTCGTGAATCCACCCGGAGCCCCAGCCTTGCCTTGGGCCCCACAGAAGGACCCTCCGCGGGGATGAAGAGTAGCCCCCGGCAGGAGACAAGGGAGCCACGGTTTGAGGACACAGCAGCGGGCGGGCCGGATGCAGGAGTCTCTGAAGATGCGGGTGATAGACTTGTCTTGTGTGTAGGATTCACGCTAAATGAGTAGTTTGCAGCTGCTGTTGCCACAAGAACAAAAAATTGGGTAACTGAGATGAGGGATATGTTTGTTTGCTTCCCTGTAGGAACCATTTTATGTGTGTATCTAATAGCAGCAAGTTGCATACCTTCAACATACACAATAACATTTATCTTTATTTTTTATTTATTTTTCTTGGTACCGGGGATCGAACTCAGGTCCTTGCGTTTGCGAGGCAGGCGACAGAGCCACTGGGCTAAATCCCCAGCCCAACATTTGTCTTTAAAAATGAGCAGAAATGGTGGGCCATGGTGGCGCACATCTGTGATCCCAGCACTAAGGAGGCTGAGGCAGGAGAATCAAGGAGGTCAAGGCCAGCCTGGGTGACATAGTGAGCTCAAAGCCAGGTTGGACTAAGTAGTGAGACCCTGTCCCATACAAAACGAAACAAAACTAAGAAAAAACAAAAATGAAAAAAAAGAAAGAAAGAAAGAAAGAAAAAGAGAGCAGGGCAAATGGAGTGATGGAAGGGTAAAAAATAATTAAAAATCTAATTTATTTTTATTTAATTACTTATTAGATAGGGTCTCGAACTCAAGGCGATTCTCCAGTCTCAGCTTCTGAGCACTTGGATTCCAGATGGGTGCCACCATGTTCAACAAAACACTAAATATATTACCTTTGTTTGCTTGTTTTTCAGTACCAGGGATGGAACTCAGGACCTTGTGCTTTCGAGGCAGGCACCGGAACCACTGAGCTACATCCCTGGCCCCAAAATACTAAATTTAAACCTGGTGTAGTGGCACACGTCTGTAACCTCAGCACTCTTGAGGCTGAGGCAGGAGGATCACCATGAGTTCAAGGTCAGCCTGAGGTACTTAGCAAGACCCCTGTCTCAAAAAAAAACACAAAAACCTAAATTTTTAAAAAAGGCTGAGGCAGGAGGATCATGTTTTCCTGTTTTTGAGCCCAGCCTGGGCAACTTAGTGAGACCCTGTCTGAAAAATAAAGAATAGAAAAGGAATGGGGATGAAGCCCATTGCAAGGGCCCCAAGTTCAATCCCCAGTGTGCACTCTCAAAATCATTAGCACAGAAAAGAGGAACAAAACCCAATCAACCAAACAACAAAAAAGGAAGGGAGGGCCGGGGATTTAGCTCTTAGCTCAGTGGTTCCGATGCCTGCCTCACAAGCGGATTTAGCTGTGTCAACCCTGCCTGCCTTGCAAAAGCACGAGGTCCTGAGTTCAATCCCTGGGACTGGAAAAAGAAAAAAGGAAAGAAAAGGCAGGCTGATGGTGTATGCCTGTAATCTTAGCATTCCATCATGAGTTCAAGGCCAGCCTGGACCACCCAGTGAGACAGTATTTCAAACACACTGCACACACACACACACCCAAAAAAGAAAAAGTCCTGCCAGCCTGCCAGCCCTTGGGGAATCCTGCTGTCATTCGGTCTGCAGTTCCTCCCTGGGGGTCAGGGTGTGGACCCCAAGAGCCTCTCAGGATTCTCTCACCAGGCAGAGGATCAGCCCTCCACATCCTTGAGGCTCTGGGCCTTTGCTGAGTGGAACTGCATTTGACTCCGTCCCCCGGGGACCTGGGTTCCCTTTCATTTTGTCTCAGTATTTGGAAGGCTTCGGGACCTCGGGCCCGCCCAGCCCAGGAAACATGGGAAAGTGGTGATGGGGGCCTCGACCCCATTGTAGGCTTAGCTCAGAGGGGAAGGAAGAGTAACTGGTCATAAAGGGAGTCCAGCCTGTTTTTTTTTTTTCTTCTTTTTCGGAGCTGAGGTTCGAACCCATGACCTCGAAAGTGACTTCAAATATACCTTCTCCCGCTAAGCTACAGCCCCTAGCCCTTAATTTTTTATTTGAAGAGTTTTGCTAAGTCGCTTAATTGCCTAGACTGGGTTCTAACTTGAAATTCTCCCGCCTCAGCCTCCCAGAGTGCTGGGATTACAAGCAGGCGCAGGTAGGGTTTTGAGAGAGCGGGGGCTTTATGAGCCTGCGTCCTGGTAGGTGGAGGCCCGAGTCGGCCTGTGGCGGGCTTCCTGGAGGGGAGCGGTCCCTTTTCCTGGGGGATCTCTCGCGTCCCCCGCCCCGCGGCGGCTCGGAGGCCGCACTTTGCCCCCGGTCCCTGGCCGAGGCCACGCCCCGCGGCCGGGCGGGGCGGGGCGGGGCGTCGCGGGTTCCTGTGCTCGGCGGCCCGGGGCGAGCGGCGACGGCGACATGGAGAGCGGGGCCTATGGCGCGGCCAACGCGGGCGGCTCCTTCGAACTGCGGCGCTTCCTGACTCAGCCGCAGGTGGTGGCGCGCGCCGTGTGCATGGTGAGCCGGGGAGCGGCCGGGCCGCGCGCGGGGCGCCTCCTAGGGCCGGGCCGGGCCGCCAGCCCGGGAGCGCGACAGGTGGCGGCGCCGGCGGCCAGGCCCGGCAACGCGCGTGGGACTGGCTTTCAGGCCCGGCCCGGCCCGCTGCCCCCTCCGCGCCCCGGGCCCCCGCCAGTCCCGCCGCCCTGGCGCGGAGCCCGGCCGGCGGGGACAGGCCTGTCGCCCCGCTGGCAGGGGAGGAGCCGCGCGGCTGCGGAGCAGGTGGCCGCCGCGCCCGCCGCGCTCCCAGGGCGGGGGATTCACCGCGAAGGGGCTTTCAGAAGCCACGTGGGGTGCGGCAGGAGGCGGCACGGCGCCCTAAACGGGGTTCCCTTCCCACCCGGGAGCTGGCCCGGGTCTGCGTGCCCAGCAAGGCCATGCCCTCCTCACGAGCTGGGCAGGCTCTCTGGGACCTGGTGTGGGGAGCCGGACAGGTGATAACTGTCAGGCGCGCGCGTGGCGGGGGTAGGTGCCTGGGGACCCCCAGCCCGACCGTGGGGTCTGACCGGCTGCCCTGGGCTGTGGCCTTGGCCCAGATTCCCTGGTGGGTCGGGACGGCGGTGCCAGCAGCCCTGGGAGTACTCTGCTCCCTGCACCCGGAGTTCCGGCTTCTCCAGCTGGGGGTGGGGCTTGTGACTGGTGGCTCCAGAACCCTATTGAGCTCCCAGCCAGGGCACAACGGACCCTGGGGGAGGCTTCCTCAGAGGGAGCCAAGTGCCCACCACAGACTCCTCTGAATCTGCTGAGATGGGCTGGGCATGGACGGTGGCCTTGAATTTTGGGGAGGAAGCCAGGTGACATGGTCTGCTCTGCAGGGGCTGGACTCCCCCTGGGAGTTCCAGCTGGTCTGTGCTCACCCTCCAGGCCCCCAGCCCCACCCCAGGGGTCTGCCCTGTAGTCAGGCTATCTGGAGCACCTGATGTGCTACAGCACTGAGACTGGAGCTCCAGGTAGGGGCGGGGAGGGGAGGGACCAGGATGCCAGGAGGCCGGAAGTCCTTGTGGGGAGGAAGCTGGCAGGACTGGGGAGTCCATTTGGGACCAGGGAGGAGCTAGAAGGGCCAGGGCTGGTGCTGGCAGGGGCTTGGAGAAGCAGGAGCCCCCAGGGGCATTGGCATGGCTTTCCAGAGGTGGAGCTGCCCTTCACCAGGGTGTTCCGGAAGAGGTTGGCAAAGTAGAGGTGGCTCCCCAAGCAGGTAATGAGATGGGGAGCAGGCGAGACTCAGACTTTGTAGCCTGTATTGCTTAAAATTCAAAGTGGGGGTGTGCAGCTTGCCCTGTGTCCCCATCACGAGCTCAAAACGAGGTGACTTGCAGCAAACAGGGGGAATCCCCTCCCAGGAGCTCCCCAACCAGTCCCCACCCTCCCCAGTCCAGGAATCCCCAGCAGGCCCTTGGTAGTAGGAGACTGGTCTGGGGATCGGGGGAGCCATTTGCCTGTCAGCCCACCTCAGCGGGTTCAGACGGAAAGGCAGTGGCGGGACCAGCAAGTGTTCGAATGCCTTTCCAGGACCCCTTCCAGGCGCGTCCCTTGGAGCTGGCCAGTGGCACCCACTCTGCAGCATCCTCTTCCCTGTGCTAGGTCTTCGCCTTGATTGTGTTCTCCTGCATCTTCGGTGAGGGCTACAGCAACACACACAGTTCGGATCAGATGTACTGTGTCTTCAACCGCAACGAGGACGCCTGCCGCTACGGCTCCACCATTGGGGTGCTGGCCTTTCTGGCCTCAGGCTTCTTCTTCGTAGTTGATATCTATTTCCCCCAGATCAGCAACGCCACTGACCGCAAGTACCTGGTCATTGCTGACCTGCTTTTCTCAGGTACCCGCCTGTGGTGCCTGTCTGCCCTTGGGATGGGCACCGGAGCCAGAGGCGTTTTAGGGCCTCTCCGGGCCAGAGTGGGGGACAGGGTCACCAGCCCCACTGAGCAGACCATCGCGGGCTGGGCTGTAGGCTTCCAGAGTCTGCTGAAACCCACTGCAGTGGGCCTGAGGCAGGTCCCTCCTGGTGGGCACCCCCTTAGTCTTCACCTCTTGCCCCTGCAGTGTACACACCCCTGGGCTCTGGGAGATCCTTGCCTTAGGGCTGTCCTTCCTGGGTCCCCAGAAAGCCCCGTCCCTACCTGGAGCCAACCCCCCATCCTCTCCCCAGCTCTCTGGACCTTCCTGTGGTTTGTTGGTTTCTGCTTCCTTACCAACCAGTGGGCAGCCACCAGGCCTGAAGATGTGCTGGTGGGAGGTGACTCAGCCCGGGCAGCCATCACCTTCAGTTTCTTCTCCATCTTCTCCTGGGTGAGTAGGCTGGGCTGCCATTCAGGACCAGCGGACGTGGGTACAGCAATGGACCCTCCACCCAGCACCCTGCCCACCTCTCACCTCCCTGCAGGGCACACTGGCTTCCCTGGCCTACCAGCGCTACAAGGCTGGAGTGGATGCCTTCATCCAGAACTATGTGGATCCCACCCCAGACCCCAACACAGCCTATGCCTCCTACCCCAGCGGATCGGTGGACAGCTACCAGCAGCCGCCCTTCACCCAGAACGCAGACACCACCGAGGGCTACCAGCCGCCCCCTGTGTACTGATCGGAGCTGCAGGGCAGGGGAGGATGCCCGGTTCCCCTGGATCCTGGCCCCCTGGAGAGCCCTGGCCTTCTGTGCCCAGCAGCACACCCTAAGTCCCTGCACCCATAGGGCCTTAACATGCACCCACTCCAGGGCATTTTGAGGAAGGGTTAGCTAGAAGTTCTCTTGCTGTTTTTCTTCCCCCTTGGTGCTGGGGCTGGAACCTAGGGCCTCCTCACACATGCTAGGCAGGCGCTCTGCCACTGAGCTACACTCCCAGCTCCTTTTTGCTTTCCATGAGCCCGGTCTGCTAGTAGCAGCCAGTAGCCCACACTGTGCTCTTCTGACAAGTGCCTTAGTGTCCCCCTCGCCCCAAGGAGCTGAGCCCAGCCCAAGGCTGACAGCCGGCCATCTGGGCTTTCTGCCAAAGATGGGGGCCGGGGGCCTCACACGTCTCTCCAGTGCTGGGCTCAGGCTCGCACTCCTCACTCAGGTTTGCCACCTCCACCTCCATGCCTTCAGCCCCATGTCGTGCCCTACTCAGGCTGGGCTTGTGCTGTGTCCTCTGGGGCCTGCCACTCTGTGCCAATCACTTCTGGGCTGGCTCTCACTGCCACAGGTATGGGGCTGGTGCCCACCCGGGGGACCCATGGCCCTTCCTTCTTGCTCCCAACCCTGGCAGCAGGGAGGGCCTCTGCCTGACATAACGCCCAGCTTTATGTAAATATTCTGCAACTTCAGTTACCAAGTGTGAGAGCCACAACCCACAGGCTGTTGGAATGTGTTAAAAAGCCTCGGGGAGATGCCCCTTGCCCTTGGATTCTGCTGGACTGGTTTGGAGATGGAATAAATGTTTTTCTCAGTTTCCATTGTCCTGGGTTGGGCCTCAGCCCAGAGGTAGTAGGTAGGATTCCTCAGGTTCCAGCTTGGGGGGCTGACTTCAGGACTGTATTTTGTCCTATATGTGGCATCCCCCTTCCCCCACCTTCAACCAGCATCCTAAAATAGCCAGTGTGCTCAGCTTGTAAACAAGACAGGTTTTTCTGGCCTGTGAGGCGGCCCAGCCGCTGCCTTCCTAGTGTTGGGAGGGTGGGGGACACTTGGGAGCTGCCCCTCTCGAGACCCCTCCCCTGTAACCCTTTTCTTCCACAGCAGGGGTGAGGCGCTGAGTGGGGTGGTCCAGGCCCTCCGATTCCCCCCAGGTCAGGGCTCAGAGTACCTGGGGAATCCCTTCCTGGGCCAGGCCCGGGGAAGTGGGCCCTCAGGCAGGAGATGGGACCCCTGATGCAACTCCTGGCTTCTCCTTTTGTGTAACTGTCTGGAGCTGTGGACAGTGGGGCCTAAGTTTCAAAATCCCAGTACAGATGCCTAGCTCCCTACTACTGGGCCCTGTGAGCTGCAGGCCTCAACCAATAGCCGGCAAGTTGGGATATAGCAAAGAGGAGAGGACAGGCCCCTGGGAATACTGACCCTTCTCCACCCAGTGTGTGAGCACGGCACAGACCAGGGTACAGGCCTTACCCTTGCACCCAGCCCTGCGAGCAGGCCTCTCCGGAGCACAGCTGAGCTCGTTCCTCAGTGTCTGCTTCACAAACAACCTGACTTTCCAGCCCCGGCTGGCACTAACACCCACCAACGCCTGGGCTTTCCAGCCTGGACCGCAGGCTTATTCGTCCTAAAACCAGACAGACAAAAAGGCGGGGTGGACAAGTTCCTCAGTCTTTTTTTTTTTTTTTTGGTACCGGGGTGCAAGCTCGGGTCGGGTCCATGCGCTTGTGCAGCAGGTGGTGAAACCACCGAGCTAAATCCCTGGCCTGTTCCTCAGTCTTTTCTCATCATCAGGCTTGGGTCAGGAGCTTATGAGCACTAGAATAATAAGACCTGGGTGAGATGAGATCTCCACTCGAATCACATAGGAGCGGCGTATAAGACCCGGGAACCCAGGCCAGACTGAAATGTGTCTTTACCAGTTACTAAATTTGAATACTGGTCATTAACGTCAAAGCGGCAGCAAAAGAGGCCGGGCTCAGCCCCACAGAGCACCTTCCTCTTTAAGAGTCAAGCTCTGGCACCTGAAAGATGACATCTTTTCTGGAGAAGCCACTGCTAGAGCTAGAGTGTAGGGAGGGATTTCAGCCCAAAGGGCAGCAGGGGGCACCGGACCAGACGTCCTCAGATGGACAGGGGGGCCTCTGCACGGCGAGGCACAGGCACCCCAAGGAGAAGAGAAACTCGAAAGTGAAAATCACAAGGGGGAGGGAAGCAGCCAGCAGTACCAATGTCACACCGGTGTGTGGCTCTGCCCGCTCCCTGGAGGAGGAGGCAGTGTGGACCCCAAACCACGAGGCCTGGCTGGCTCCAGCCTCGGGCGTCATCCAGCCACGGGGGCAAAGCCTGAGAGGCCAGAGGGCGGGCGGACGGGCGAGGAGAGCGGGCCTGTCTCACGTCGTGGGCACAGTTCTGGCTCCTCTGCAGGGCCACATGGGGACCCTCAGATGGCAGGGCCACACTGCAGCACCTGCTGAGGGGCAAAGAGCTTCCTGGCCACTGAGGCCTCCCCCGGCAGCACTGGGCAGTTCTCCTTGTTGTCCAGCCCAGCATTCTGGACCGAGGACTTCTTGAAGTAGCAGAGGCGACACACGGAGTGGTATTTGTCTGCTCCACCAATCACCTCGACCTGGCAGCAGGGAGGAAGGGAAGAAGGGTCGGTGGGGTGTCAAAGGGGCCCCCAGAGACAGAAGCAGGTGGACCCACCTCCTTCTCCAGGCCCAGCCTCTTGGTGTAGGCGGCTTCCCGGAAGCACTCCATGCACACAGCGGTCAGCTTCACCACGCTCTCAGCCAAGGGCACCAGGTTCAGGATGCTGCCGAAAGCCTGCAGGCATGGAGGACGCAGGTGAGCCCAGATGCCCGGGCCTGCTGTTTGATACCCTTTGATTGAGGGGCATGGAAGAGGGACTTCCACCTTGACCCTGCCCTCACTGAGTGCATGCCCTGCTCTGTCCCTCCAGATTTAAAGCACCCAACAGCAGGTGGCACCCATTCTGGCCAGACCTGGGGGAACCTGAGCTCAGGCAGTGCCCTCCATAGTGGCAGAGAAGGGGAACACTGGTGGCCAGTGTCCACCAAGGCCCCTCCTCCTTCCTGATCCCGCCCAGGGACTGGGCGCCTTACCTTCCTCTGAAAGGTCCCGTCCAGGGCCGCCACGATCACTGTCTTCCCGGCATTGGCCATGCCCTCGCAGAACTCCACAATGTCAGGGAACTGGGAAGGGGTGGGTGGAGGAAGAGTGAGCTGCTACCCCCAGCCGCAGCTTTCTGGGGCCTCAGAGAGCCGGCCCGATTCATTCGACAATGCAGCTCCACATGGAGCCTGAGAACAAGGGCACTAATGTGCCCCTGAGGTCCCCAGACTAGGGACTGGGCCATGCACACGTGCCCACCACTGCCCAGGCCCCTCTGGCAGCACAGCGGCCTGCTGTTCTACCAGGCTGGGGAGAGAGGCCTAGGCCCTTTCCTTGTAGTGTTGCTGCCTGAGGAGCCCGAGGCAGGGCCGTGTGAAGTGCAGCCGAGCTGGTGCTGTGGCACACACCCAGAATTGCAGCGGCTTGGGAGGCTGAAGGAGGAGTATGGCAAGTGTGGAGCCAGCTCGGGCAACTGAGCAAGCTTTGTCCCAAAATACAATGCTATGAAGAACTGGGTCTGTAGCTCAGTGGCAGACTGCCTGCCCAGCATGTGTGAGGCCCTGGGTTCAATCCCCAGCACAGCCCAAATAAATAAATAAATAAATATAAAGGAACTTCAAGGAACTCAGGAAGGCAAAAGTCCCTGCAGTGTGGAATCCACACATGCAGAAAAGCAGCAAGGAGCCCACTGACAGTGACAAGTCTGTCCATTTGAGTTCATCAGCTGTGTCCGCACCTCCTGAGCACCTGCAGTTAGGTCTGTCCAGAACTCAAGATCCTCCTGCCTCAGCCTCCTAAGTGCAGGGATTATAGGCAGGTGTCACCAAACCCAGCTCCTCTGAACAAGTAAGTCTTGAAGAGAGGGAGGGAATCCAAAGGCAAGATTAGGAGGCCTAGGAGAAGACTGTCACCTTCTTAGCATCTTAACAAGGGCCAGCTGGTCGGCCCAGGGGAGGCCTCTGCTCCCTGGCATCCAAGCCCCTGGGAAAGAGCGAGGATGTAACAAAGTAAAACAACAAATTCCCAATGGTGAGAGACTAAGTCAGATGCCACAGACAAAATTCAAATAAATGGGGGAGAGAGATTCGCAGTGTGATCAGGGAGCACCAACTATTGAAAGGAAGAAAGAGGGGAGGGGGGAAAGAAGGAAAGGTGGAAACCCTAGAGAGGCAGTGTCCGAGAGGAAAAACGGACCGCAGACAGGCACGGAGAAGCTGTTGGCCACGCAGAAATGAGACACGCAGTCAGAGACATGCGCATGCCCCGCATGTGAGCCGTCACCCGGCAGGCCACCCACCTGGCTCTTCTGCAAAGGCCCAGCAGACCTCACCACGGCCTCTGGCTCCCATTTCTCCTGGGCTCACAGTCAGGCCAGGCCACCCCAACAACTTCCTGTCTCTCCTCGTCTCTGTAGCCCTGTGGCACAGCTGCCTCTTCACCTTGATGGTTCCAGCCATGCTCCTGCGGGAGCACCCAGGCTCCTGGGGCTCCTTCAAGCCCCATTCAAACTGTCCCCTTTAGGACCCTCCCTGCAGTAACTCTCACCCCCTTCTTGGCCTTTCCCTGATAATCGTTAGCAGCTGCCACCATCTGACAGGTGTCAACTCAAGGTGGGGCCTCTGCTGTGTCCCCTGCACCAAGGACCTTGCTGTCCCAGGGGCCTACTGCATGGACATCTGAGGCTGGCTCTGACCCCGCAAGAAACAAAGGGCACAGCAGCGCTATGAGCCACTTGGTCAGAATACACAGGTATGAGGACTAGAAGGACCCAATACTCTTGAGGCTGAGGCAGGAGGAACACAGGTTTGAGCCCAGCCTAGGCAATTTAAAACTTAGCTAGGCCCTGTTTCAAAATAAAAAAGTAAAAGACCTGGGGATGTAGCTCAGGGAGAAGGCCCTGGGTTCAATCCCCAGTACCACCGAAAAAAAAAACAGCCCCCAAAACAAAAGACGATGTCAGTGTCCCTGACTGGGCACACCCAAGATGGGTGGGCAAACATCTGCTGCAGGGTCCCGAACCCAGAGTGAGAACTGGCAGCCTGGCATCCAGCTCAAAGGGAGACATCCCACATGTGCAGTGGGGGACAGGCAGCCTCACTGTACCCATGGTTTGGGAGCCATGACTCGTACAGGTGGACCAGGACTGAGCCACCAGCTCCTGCACTGGGAGTCAGGGTGAGGAGAGATCCGCTAACCAAAGAATCACTTCCTCCTCCAGGCTATGGAGTGAGACTAAATGTAGTTAGGGAACCACATTCAAATTCCAGCCAGCAGATCATGTGACTTCTGGCATGAAAACCCCACACTGTGGGGGGAGGGGGTTCTGCTGGGTCTTTCTCCTTCCACTGTCTAGATGGGAGTCACCCAGGGGTCTGGGTCCTCATCACCCAGGGCCACCTAAAGGCAGAGAGAATGGAAGCCTTGTGGGCGGGAACCACATAGGACTATGTGAGTGAGAAATAAATTTCAATAGTGCAATATGTTTAAATCATCATGGTATATACTGTGAATAAATATATTCCATCCTTATCTCACATATTGCATGGATGGGATGGGGGGTTGAGCCCAAGGACGCTGTACCGCTGAGCTACATCCCTTATTTTATTTTGAGGCAGGGTCTCAATAAGTTGTCTAGGCAGATCTTGGACTTAGGATCTTCCTGCCTAGTTTCCCACAGTGTTGGGGTTACAGGTACACACCACCACACCTGGCTTAAGTATATTTTAAAAAAATGTGTCATCTAGTGGCACTGTGCCTGCCTCAAAAGCAGAAGGTCCTGGGTTCATTCCCCGGTACCAAAAAAAAAAAAAAGTGTCATCTTAATTTTCTGGCATTGGGGGTGTATTTACTACAGCAGCGCTCCTTCCCCTCCCCTCCCCCAGTGGATTGGCAGGGACCCTAAAGCTGTCCACAGAGCCAACCACAGATACTAGCTGAGGTAAGTTAACCCTGTTATTTTACTAACAGATCAGAGACAGAATTGATAACATGCAAACCAGCAGGAAGAGGGGGATAGCCCGTGGGAAGCAATGCCAGGGCAGTGAACTCACAAACTGCCCCTCGTCAATGCCTATGACGGCCGCTCCCAGGGCCTCCTGGGCTGTGTCCCGGAGCAGGCAGGCTGGCAGCGCCTCCATAGTGTTCCTGAGGAGGAAAGCCAGAGCTCAAGTGAGGCTGGGGAAACCGAGCCCGGAGAGAGCAAGCTGCAGGGGATGTAGGGCCACCCCCTCCTGCACAGCTGGGGCAGTGTGGCCCAGCACAGTGCTGAGAAGTCAGCATCTGTGGGGAGGGATCGGGGAGAATACAGACCCAGGGTCAGAAAACCAGTTAACTGACGCTCTGCTTTTTTGGGGGTGGTACTGGGGACTGAACCCAGGGCCTAATTTACTTTGAGACCTGGTCGTGCTAGGTTACAAATTGCCCAGGCTGGGCTTGAACTTGTGATTCTCTTGCCTCAGCCTCCCAGAGTGCTGAATTACAGACGTGTGCCCCCGTGTCCTGCTCAGACTCCGGACTAGAAATCAGCAATGTCCAGGGCCGGGATTTAGCTCAGTGGTTTTGCTGCCTGCTGCGCAAGCGCAAGGACCCGAGTTTGATCCCTGGTACCAAAAAAAAAAAAAAAAAAAAATTTATAGTAGTTCACAGCTACTGCTTTTTGTTGTTGTTGTTGTCAACAGGGATAGAACTCGGGACCTTGTACTTGTGAGGCAGGCGGTGGCACCACTGAGCTAAATCCCTGGCCCTACTGCCTATCTATGATCTTGTGATAACAATCCTCAAGATCTGGGGAGAACTTGAAGCAGGATTTCATGCACTTTAAATTCCCTCTTCCCTCCCCAGACACATAAGACCAGCGGGAGGACAGGCAGGCAGCCAGCTGGCCATGGCTTCGGCATCTGCAGACCTTTGTCAACGCCACCAGGGTTAGACCTGTGAGCCACGCAATCTTAGATCCAGCCCACCCTAGAAGGTGCCTCGGTAACCACTGTACAACATGTACCACGTCTCCTCCTCTGCTCTCACTGACCCCAGTGCAGGGAATGGCAGGGAAGCGAACCGTGTGTGTCTGACGTTCAACCATGACGCATGTGTCTTGTTTGTTTTTGGGAGGATCAAACTCGGGACCTTTCCCTTGTGAGGCAGGCGGCAGAACCACTGAGCTAAGTCCCTGGCCCTGCATGTGTCTTGACTCCTTGCATGTACCTGAGTCCTGGCATTCTCCACCTCCCTTCCAGGTTCAGAACCCCCGGGCCCCCACCCCAGGCCAAGTGTTGTCAAGTAGTTTGGTTCTCTGGACAGCAGCACATCTGTGTCACTGCCGGGAGTCCGGAGGGCAGAGAAGTGTGCCCAGGCTCAGAATGCCAGCCCCAAATCTGCTACCAAGGAACTAGATTTAACTCCCACCGAGAGGTCGAGGGCCGGAAATGTCCACAGGACTCAGGCAGATAAACATACAACCCAGAAGCATAAAGGCTATAAGGTGACAGGAAGCCAGCTAGGGACAGATGACTAAGAAATTAAACAAAAATCAGCGTGGAAGCCAAATAACCAGTTTGCAGCCTCTGCCGGGTGCAAACTCTAGAGCAAGGTTCCCCATCTGGGCAGGCTGGACAGGCATCCAGGGCCCATTCTGGGTGTGGGGACAGTCCTGTGGAATCATCCCTGACCGGCACTGTTACAGACCAGAAGCACCCTGGCCCCTCCAGCGTGAGAACTAAAGATGCCTCCCAAACCTGTCAAGTGGCCTCTGAGGTGCAGTCCCTCCCCATCCCTGCTGAGCACCCCAGGCAAGAGCTGCCTCGCCTGGATTTGAAGCTGTCAGGGCCCGGAATCAGAATGACCAACCAGCCTCACACAGTTCTGTGGGACGGGACCTCAGGGCAGGACTGACCTGTCATGTGTGGAGAAGCCGCTGCTGTAGCGCGTGTCTTTGGCGTACTTAATGACCAGGCACTTGTACTGCGCGATCTGGAAGCGGCGGACCCGCCTCATCAGCTCGGTGCTGCAAGAGAGAGGCTGAGTCGAGGCCGGCGCACAAGGCGGGCCGCCCCTGCCCCCTAGTGGTGGGCAGCCGGCACCCCACGACGGAACCCACAGAGCAGCCGAGGAGCGCGGGAGAGAAAAGGCGGGCTCGGAGTTCGCGCCGGGCCGAGCATCCCTCTGCGGCCTGGGGTCTCGCACGGAGCACGCACCGGCCTCCAGTCTGCATCCGCCGCGGGGCAGGAACGGCGTCGAGCGGCCCCGGTAAGACCGGGGAAGCAGGGGTCTCAGGGACGAGGTAGGGAAAGGGGCAGAGGCTGACTGCATTTCCAGGGCCGCTCAGGTTTTCTGGATTCACCAACCCGCTTGCTTCTGGGCCCAGAACCCCGACGCTGAGGCTCACGCTCCGAGCAAGGGGTTGGAGCCGGCGTGACGGTCGGGGCCTTTACTCGGGGGGCTCAGTGGCTTCATCTGTCCCGGGAAAGGCCCCTCCCGGGGGTGGGGGGAGGATGGCTATGGCTGCAGGCTTCAGGGAACCCCGGAGCGGGGAAGGAAGTAGCTGGAGGTTCCCGGGCACAGAAGGAAGCAGCCACAGGGCAGGGGTGTCCAGACAGAAGATGGCTCACAGTGCACACAGTGCACACACCCAGACGCCCCTTCTGAGGATTGGGGGGCTTAGGCTGCGGCCAACTGTGTCCAGCTCCTGAAGGCCCGAGCCCCGCGGGGATGCGCGCGGCTTCCTCCAGGACTGGATTCCGGAGGAGAGGAACGCGGGGCGGGGCAGGAGCCCCGGATGGGATATCTGGGAAGATCCGGGGAGCACAGGGGTCCCAGGGAGCCATTACCTTTTCCCTGAGAACATGGGCCCGAGAATCACCTAGGAGAGAAGAAGAGGTCACCTTGGGGTCCGCTCCACGCGGACGCCAGGCACCACCCCGACCCCCGTGCCCCGCACCTGGATTTGGCCCCGGGTCTTGCTGGGGGAGCCGGGCAGCACTGAGGGCAGGTTGATGCAGCTCATAGTGTCTCCCGGAGAACACAGCAGCACCGGGGACCCAAGCGCCTGTCTGCCGCCTGTAGGATCCGGCCGCTTCCCGCGCAGTCCCTCTTGAGCCTGGCGTGCGGGCCAATCGGGAGGCAGCGCTGCCAAAACCGGAGCCAATCAGCGCCTGCAGTCCGACGGGAGTACTTTTTATTTTTTATTTTCCGAGTTTTGTTCATACAGGCTCGCGCTCTCGCTCTCTCTCTCTCTCTCCCTCTCCCTCTCCCTCTCCCTCTCCCTCTCCCTCTCCCCCCTCTCTGTAGTTCAGGCTGGCCTCGATCTCGTGACCCCCCGGCTCACCCTCCCGCGTGATCCCTGATCCCAGGAAGAGATTTTGCCGCAAACTGTTTCCTCTCTTGGGAAGAACCCGGAGAAGAACGAATGGAAGCCGGCGGTGGGCGTGATTCAGTGGGCGTGGCTCCGTGGTGCGATTCAGTCCAGCGGTGGGCGCGGCCTGCCTAGACCCGGCCCCACCTGTCAGCCACCAGTGCAGTGCACCCTGCACAGCCCTCCTGCACAGCCCTCTGCCATGGACCAGCATGGAATCCCCGCGCGCGGGTCCCGGGGCCCTGGAGCCCTGGAGCCCTGGAAGGAGATGTCTGCAGAGGTAGGAGGGCTGCAGGGAGGCCTGGGGCCACGGAGATCGACTCCGAGGCTGCCCTGGGATTCTAGGGAGGCGCTTCTGCGGGTGCTCGTTTGCCAGGTCCCAAAGTCTTGGGCACAAGATGTTTGACTTTGTTTTGGTTTTTGTTTGTTTGTTTTGGTACCGGGGACCGAACTCCGGTCCTTGACGGACAGGCGGCAGAACCACTGAGCTAAATTCCAGGCCCGCTTTATTTTGTTTTTTGAAACAGGGTCTTGCTAAGCAGTTCAAGCTGACCTTGAATTCACTATGTAGCTGAGGCTGGCCTCGAACTTGTAGTGATCCTCCTGCCTCAGCCTCCGGAGTGCTGGGATCACAGGTGTGCACCACCACCCCAGGCCTGTTTGTCTTTTTGCAACAGCAGATTTTGTTTTGTTTTGTTTTGTCCAATTTTTGAGGGGGGAGAAAAGAAATCCTAGCTATGTCAGAGGCCCTGGAGGTTGAGGGCAAAGTTTCAGACCTTAACCCGAGGTTGTACAGCTCCTCCAGTTCTGCATTTAGGGGCCAGAGGCCAAGAGTTGCAGAAAGGCTGGTGCTTACTGTGGGGCTGCTGTGAGGTCAGAAAGGACACGGGAAAGGAACATGGTGCAAGGCCTGGCACTTGTTGTGACATCGTTGGGTTGTAAGTTTGTTTGTTTGTTGTTGTTGTTTTTGGTACCAGCGATCGAACTCAGGACCTTGTGCTTGCAAGGCAGGGGCGGTGCCACTGAGCTAAATCCCCGGCCTGGGTTGTAAGTTCTTAAATAGGTTTCCTGCATTTTAGGAAGTGTTCTTTTTCTTTTTTCTTTTTTTTTTTTATTTAGGAAATTTTATTGCTTAGAACCTTCCCTCCCAAGGCAGAGCAGAAACCAGCCCTTGGAGAGAGTGACAGGCATATTCGGTCCACTTTCCTGTGTGTGGTTATGCATGGCTGGGGGGAAATGCAAGGCCTTCAAGGGACCCAGACATGGCCTGCTTGGCCAAGGCTATGGGCTACAAGCCGATGAGGTCATCCTAGTTTGGGCTGAGGCCTCAGTGCTGCTTGGCCTTGGCCTCAGGCTCCAGGAACTCCCAGAAGCTAAGCCACATTAGGCCCACATTGACAGCATAGGTGGTGATGCAGACAACACAGAAATCATAGAGCACGAAGAACAGGATCCAGGCTAAGTAGAGAGAACCAGCAAGGGACACCAGGGAACTCAGCACTAGCAGGACAGAGACCCAGCGTCCCCACAGGCTACCTAACAACAGTTGTAGCGAGTAAAAAATCCACCCGAATACGCTGTTGGATGGATTGAGGATGCTGTCTGCTCCCAGCACGTGCTCCACCAGCCCGAAGCCTTGGCTTCACCTGGAGAAGACGTGAGAACAGCTGATGGCAGCACCCACATCACAGAGCGCGTGCTAGTCCTGGTCTCGGGCTTGCGCCGCCTTCATGTGCAGCACGTAGAAAGAGAGCACCAGGCCTGAGAGGCAGAGGCCCAGCAGCACCCACTCGGGGTTCCTCCAGGTGGAGCCCATCTCTGGAAGTGTTCTTTTTCTAATCAGAGACACCTCTGTGAATCTGATGCAAGATAGATACTACCCCAGGAAATCCCAGTCTCTCCCTTCCCTTCCTCCTTGCTTCTCTTCCTCCTACTCCTGTTTCTCCACCTCCTTCCCCATACACACTTGACTACAATATCAGCCGCCTCTCAGACATCCCCTGGACTGTCGCTGTCATAAATAGTGGTGTCATCTGCTGGCCATTATGACACATGCCTGTAAGCCCAGCACTTGGGAGGCTGAAGCAGGAAGACCGTGAGTTTTAGGCCAGCCTGCACTGTAAAGTGAGACTCTGTCTCCATAAATAAAGTCTTCAAACTCAAGTCCAGAAGTTCGTTCCACAGAAAAACTAATGGCCAAGAGGCAAGTGCTGGGGAGAAGGAGAGGCCTCATTTCATGGCCGAAGAATGGAGAAGGCAGCGCTCTGCTCACAAACTGACTTCTGCACTCCAGGTGGTATCCGTAGCTTTCATCAGATTCTCAAGGCCTCCAGTGGAGGTTTACAGATTCTGGGTAGGAAGGAGGGAGAGCCACGTCTTTTCTGGAGCTTTTAGAGGCCATCCAAGAAATTGGCCGCCATCACTTTTCGTGTCTCTCATGGTCTGGTGTGTCCGGTCATGGCGGCCAGCGGATGTCTTTAGCCTTGAAGGGAGAGGAAAGAGGTCAAGGTAACCCTGGGTTAATGTTTGGACAAAACATTCTCCAGTAGCCAACATGTTTACATGCAGAACTGAGTAGAATCTGACCCATGGGGGACAGGCACAATGTGAAGGCAGACGCTAGGCCTGACCGCTGTTCCAGTTAGCCCGTGGGACCTCTGTCAGTGTCCTGAGCAGCCATTATGCTCACCACCTGGCCTCCAAAATGAGTGATCTTTAAGTTAGCTGAGAGCTGGCAAAGCTGCAGGGATTATTTAGGCTTTTCGCTCAGTGACAGTGGCAGCAGTTAGGGCTGTGCTAGGTAGGCCTGAAGCTTCCACAGGTGACCGTCCATACAGGATGGATTGTGCGGCTCCCAGCACCTCTGGCCGAGAACCCCATTCCATGGGAGCAAGAAGCATTCCTGGGGCGTGGCGGGTGGGGGCTTGCTCCATCTGCGGGCCGTCTCTTTCAACCTTGTGAGGGGCCTGTATCCCCGTTACACCTGTGAGGGAACGCACCAGAGACAAGCAAACTGCCCGGGCTGAGGCAGCCAGGAAATGATGCGGCGTGGATGGCCCTTGGTCCAGGCCTTTGCAGGAGGCCATTCTGTCTTCAGGTTTCAACCCTTTCTCCAAAATCTGTTAAATCTGACACGTTCCAAGAGCCTCTGGCTCCAGTGGCCCAGCCTCTTCTCTGTCCTTCAGGTGTGTGGTCAGGTAGCGTTGGCAAAGTGACCTTTGCTTCTGGCCTTGTCACCTCTGTCCCTCTGAGTTGTGTACCCCTGCAGTCATAGCTTCCCTATCGGAGAAGGTCAGCTCTGTGCTACCTCTGTCCTCTAGGTGCTGGGACTACAAGTGTGGGCCACAGCCCCTGCCTATTGAAAATTTTGATAGTTTGTTCATTATGATTTTTTTTAGAATATTTGATTTTCCCAAAAAAATTGCGTAACTGGGCGTGGTGGTGCCTGCCTATAATCCTAGCACTTGGGAGGCGGAGGCAGGGGATCGCTGCAAGTTTGAGATCAGTCTGGGATACGTAAGGAGTTCATGGCAAGCCTCACCTACATAGTGAGACCCTGTCTCAAAAAAACCGAAACAAGGGCCAGGGATTTAGCTCAGTGGTTTCACCGCCTGCTGCACAAGCGCAAGGAGCCAAGTTCGATCCCTGGTACCAAAAAAACCCACCAAAAACAAACAAAGAAAGTATTGCATTAAAATATTGACCTCGATTACTGAGTTTTTGGCAGTCTCCCCGCCCTCTCTGCCTCTGCTTACACGTTAGGTAGGGCTGAGATCAGTGGCTCGTTAGCATGCTGGTGAGGGTGAATAACTTGGCCAAGCTCACGGCTGGCCTCCTTGGTCTCAGCTGCTGTAGGAGGGGACCCACGATAGGTGAGCTGGGCATCTTTCCAGAGCCTCATCTCCCCTTAGGCTGTCACTGGAGGGGCCCTAGACCAGCGATCTGAGAGCATCTCCATTGTTTGTCTGAACAAACCTAGTTTCAAGAGTGAAAGTCTCATGGGGCCTCTGTCTGTGTTCCGCAGGAGCTGGAGAAGCAGTATTCGCCCAGCAGATGGGTCGTCCGAGTGGAACCGGAGGAAGCCTTGAGGACCTTCTCGGGGAAGGGAACTGAGGGTACTGTGGGATCTCAGAGTGGCCTTAGATGTGCAGCAGTGGTTCAGGATAGCAATCGAGGGCAGGGGGCCTGAGGGGTGTTTCCCCAACATGCACTGGGTAAGCCTCCTCTGCTCGGTGGCAGGTGCTCAAGACCATACACGGCAGAACAGGTGGAGCAGGAGACACGGGTGAGGTCCACAGCCTGGTCAAACATGCAGTTACATCTGTTTGAGTAACTGGTCACAGGCCTCAGATCCCTCGTGCTATGGAAAGTGACGGGGAAAGGAATATTCCTACTTCACTGCTGGAGGGGAGATAATGTTGCTATTTGTAAAAAAGAATGAAGGCCCCGATGTGATGGTGCATGCCTGTAATCCCAGCACTCTGGGAGGCTGCGGCAGGAGGACCAAAATTGAGTTCCAGCCAAGCTATACTCGCAGCACTCAGGAGGCTGAAACAGGTGGATTGTCAAGGGTTCAACCCCAGACTGGGCTACACAGTGAGATCCTGTCAAAAAAAAAAAGAAAAATAAGGCTGGGGATATAGCTCATTGTGAAGGCCCTAGGTTCACTCTCCAGAGGAGAGAGAAAGAGAGTGAGAGAGAGAAAACAACTTATTTTTCTTTAAGAAAGTGAGTTGGCAAACTAGCAGAGTCTTCAGGTCCACATCTGTCGCTGCCCTGTGCCTGCGAGGTGCTGTGCCTCAGTGCTAATGCTGGGTGAAGCATTTGTGCTGGGCAGGGGAGCAGCTCAAGGCGGAGGTGCAGGCCAGGAAGCTGCCTATCTCTCTGCTCAGCAGGAAAACTGGACGTGGGGAAACCTGCTCTGTGCAGCAGACTGGCTGGACCTTCTAGGCCGGGCAGACGGCTTTTCTAAACTCAGACAAGGCGGCTTGTTGGGGTTTATTCCGAACACTGCATCCACCTGCCTGGGCCATGGATGTGGGATGGGGCTGCATCCTGATGCCCTAGTGAACCTTGCTGTGCCTAGCTCTGAGCCACAGACATCTCAGTGCGAGAACCACACCAAGTGTGCAGTGGCATCCGAGGGCTTGAAGGAAACCTGTTTGCCTGTCTTGTCTGGAGGGGAAAGGGCTGGCCCCACTAGGAAACGAGTTCAGACATCATAGCCAGAGCCAAGCAGACCGTGCCGCCCACATGCTCAGAAACTGTGCAGCCCTCTCTGGAAAGGCTTGGGGAGGGCTCTGCTTACCACACTTTAGTTCCCATCCCTCTTCTGAGGCTCCAGAGTCTGAGGGGCTGCAGGTATGATGGATCCATTTCACAGATGCAGATTACAAGTCCAGGACCGGGCAGGAACTGGGGTGAGGTAAGGACATACATGGGCTCAGTTGTACCCTGTCTCTATTTTAAAAACTCTTTTTTAAAGAGATGAGGTTGGGCTGGGGATTTACTCAGTGGTTTCGTCACCTGCTGCACAAGTGCAAGGACCCGAGATTGATCCCTGGTACCAAAAAAAAACAAAGGAAAAAAAAAAGAGATGAGGTTTTTTGTTTTGTTTTTTTGAGACAAGATCTCCCTATGTAGCTCATTTTTTTTTTTTTTTTTTTGTATCGGGGATCGAACTCAAGTCCTTGGGCATGCACACCAGGCAGCGAACCCACTGAGCTAAATCCCCAGTCCCTCGCTCCCTCCCTATGTAGTTCAGCCTTTTCTCCAACTTACTATGTAGTCTAGGCTGGCCTTGAATTCACAGAGATTCTCCTGTCTTAGCCTCCTGAGTCCTGGGATTACAGGCGTGTACTACCATACCTGGCAGTTTTGGGGTGCTTTTTTTTTTTTTTTGGTAATGGGGATCGAACTCCAGTCCTTGCGCTTTCGAGGCAGGTGCTGGAACCACTGAGCTAAATCCCCAGCTGTTTTTGATTTTTTTTAAAGTATTAACTATTGTTATTCTCTTATTATTTTGTTGTAAAATTTTGTTTTCTTTTTTCATAAAAAAAAAAAGTCACTGGGGGTCAGGGGATTTAGCTCAGTGGTTCCGCCACCTGCCTCACAAGCACAAGGACCCAAGTTCGATTCCCCGCACCAAAAAAAGAAAAAGTTTCTGGATACCTGTGTCACTTAAATGAAAAGAAAAAAAATTGCATTAGAAAGCCAGGCATGGTACCCCATGCTTGTAATCCCAGCACTCAAGAGGCCGAGGCAGGAGGATTGCCTCGAATTCGATCGAGGCCAGCCTGGGCTACATAATGAATACAAAACTACCCTGGACTACATACTCTATCTCTAATGAACAAACAAACAAACAAACAAACAAAAAGTATTGCATTAGAATATTATCTGAGTTGGGCATGATGCTGCATACTTATAATCCCAGCACAAGGGGAGGCTGAGACAGGAGGATGGAAAGTTTGAGCACAGCCTGGAAAACTTAGTGGATTAGAGAGATCCTTCCTCAAAACCCTTTTTATTATTTTATTTTGAGACACTGTCTCTCTAAATTGCCCATGTAACCAGCTCTCCTGCTCTGGGTTCTTGTTTTGGTGACACAGAATACAGCAGGTAGTGGGGAAGGAGCAGATATGTGTTTATTAGAACAAAAAGGAAGGGCCACCTGCCTCAAAAGTGAAAGGTCCTAAGTTTGATCCCTGGTACAAAAAAAACAACAAAAAGGAAAGTCCTTACTTGATGAGGGGGGCAAGAGGAGGCCAAAGAGGTCCCCTAATGCATGAGCTTATACACAGCTCTCTGAAGAGCAGACAGGAGCAGCAGAATGCTTGCAAAAATGCATGTGCCTGCTTCGGTGCTGCTTCGCCTCAATGCCAGCGGATTTTAAAAGCCCTTCATCTCTTGCAGCTCTGGCCTCCCAAGAGGCTTATCTCAGCTGGCTCTTGTAGCTCACTTTGCTTAGTTTGCTCAGGCCTTTGCCCCTTGTCCTTCCTTTTCCCTCCTCCCCCTCTGCAGTAGCAACCTCTGACCGGGTGGGGTAGGGGGTGGCATCCACCCGAGCTGCTTCTTTGCAGAGGGGATGCTGGCGGGCAGCAGGCGGGGCCTCCCAGGGTGTGGACGCCAGGAGGGGTGCCCGTCATGGGAGAATCTGTGTCGCCATCTGCCGCTTCCAAGCTGTCCGTTCACAAGTTCCACATCTCACGTTTGACCAAGTACAGACTGAAAACCCCTGACAAGCAGTTGTCTGCACGGTGCATATATACAAACTTGCTTTTGTTCTTGTCTGAACAATATTGTGTGATTTACAGTCTCACGTATTGCAAATGATGACTTACAGGTTATGAATAAACACTGCACCATTTGATGGAAGAGACCTGAGCACCTCCAGATTTTAGGATCTGCCAGAGTCCTGGAAGCAGTTACCCTTGGATAGCGGGTGTGGGGGGGGCACCAAAGTTAAAATTTGTGGAGCATCCTCAGTTACCAGAGTGGGGCTCGGATGTTAACCAGGCAGCCGGATTTTATGCTGTATCTCTTGCTCTTTTAGACTTGCTGGCATAAAAGCAACACCTTATTTTAGGAACAGACACAGCCTCTCCCTTTTTGGCAGTTAGGAGATTATCTATAAGTTTGATTTTTTTTTTTTCCCCCAGTACTGGGACGTGAACTCGGAACCTTGTGCTTGCCAGGCAGGCATGGTGGCCCGAAGCTACCAGCCCTTGTAAGTTTGATTTTTTAAGACCTTTTTATCTAATGTGAATTATTTAAAGACAACAAGTTTTATTTATAAGCATGTAACTTTTTTAGCTTTAAGAATACTGAGAGTCCTGTGTATTTGAAGTTTTGTTTTAGCTAAAGAATTAAAAGATTTTTGGGAAAAATAAAATAAAATAAAATAAAATATTTTTGGGCCAGGGATTTAGCTCAGTGGTTTCGCCTCCTGCTGTGCAAGTGCAAGGACCCGAGTTTGATCCCTGGTACCAAAATAAATAAATAAATAAATAAAGATTTTTGCTGAACTTGTATAGCTTTTACTGTGGCTTTTTTCCCTTATTGAACCACAACAGTGACAAGCTATAGGTGTAGTTAGAGATTGTCAGCAGGAGCCGGTATATAGAACTTGGAATCACTTTGTATATAGCCAAAATTATTATTAATTTTCTATCTATCTTGGTTATATGTTTTTGCTGGGTGTTTAAGACCAAGTGAAGTGAGACCAGGTTAATCAAAATTAACCTCATGTTATACGTTAAGGTCAGCCAAGGCTCCTTGGGGTTACTTTTGGGACCACGTAGTTCTTTTGCCAGTGTCATCTGCCAGGGTGAGTCACCATCTTGTTTGACCATGTGGTTTCCCTTAGAAGCGTGGGAGATGCTTTTTCTTTGGTCAGCACAGTGTACATCAGTTGACTCCCTCTAGGGTCTAACAATGCCTTCTCAGGAGATTGGCTGACTCACCAGAGTTGTAAGATCTTGTAGAGGCTCTTTATGTCCTAAGTCCTTGTTGATCTTGGGGTACCAGGGCTGAAACATTGGCTGCCCTCTTAGCCCAGTTACTTTTTAGTTTTGTACTCTAAGCCTCAACTGTTGAACACACAGGAGGTAAGTTACACCAGAGCAGTAGGTTTAGCTATCATAATCTTATCTGGTTATCAAGCACCTTGAAATATAAAGTGTGAGCAGAGAACTGGTGTATATATATTATATATTTCTATAAATTTTAACCATGATTGTCTTAGAAGTCAAACTTTTATAGATAACAGTTGTAAAGTTTTATGGAGAAATATTGAAACCAAGAGCAAACAACATTTTAGCATAACATTAAAAGAGCCCAGGGCCAGGGATTTAGCTCAGTGGTTCCACCGCCTACCTCGCAAGCACAAGGTCCCGAGTTCGATCCCCAGTACCAAAAAAAAAAAGGAGCCCAATGGTTCTTATGTTGTTGTGCTCAGGTTAGAACCACTGGGTTCTTTTTTTGCTAAAAGTATATTTAAACTTTTATTTTACTACAGAATACCTTGTCACTGTAGAGCTGTAGATACAGTGGTCCCTTGAGTTACAACCAGACTGACATGCCAACAACTTGTGTTATAACCAGAATTTTAGTTTTAACTTATGACCAAAGTCTTGAGTTACTACCCAAATGCTTCCAGATGGTCTGAGATACATATTTAACCTTTAAAGAGTTCTGGAGGGAACATTCCAACATCCTTTCCTGTGTGGGGTTGAGAAATTCTGGCCCAGTTTCTCTCTAAGGACACTGAGATCTGCCTGGATACAAGAGAGAAACTTTGAAGGCTGTGTATAGGAGCCTGAGCCTTCAATTGACCAACTTGAGTTACAACCAGCCCGCGAGAGCAAATTGAGTAAGTCAGGGGGCCACTGTATTTGTTGGGATATTTGTTCAATACCTTTGATTATTATAAACCCAAGGATAAACCCATGTCTTTTTATCCTTTTAACTTATATTTGGAGAAAACAACCATTTAAAATTCTTTAAACTAAAGAACGTATAAAATAAATCCCCCAAGTTTAGAAAATAAAACCTAAAGGTGACATTTTGGGGACAAACATTGAGCTATTATTTATAAGCATTTAAAATGGACTGTATGTTTTTAAGATTATGCTTGTATATTTTTGGAAAGAGATAAAGGGAGAGAGACAAGAAAAAAAGATGTGATCCTTTTTAAGTCCCCTGAGGTCAGGCTTTATAAACTGCCTTCCTTTTCTCTTAGATTCATTGTGCCACTGGCCCACACCCCGCCTGCCTTCGCTTGAAGTCACTCTGTTTGTGCGTCCCAGCCCAAGCCAGTCTTCCTTTTTGTCATGAACATTGCCTGTCATGTAGAGCTCTGTTTATGTCCAGAACAAGCATTCTTTTTTCCAGGCACCTGACTATTTTAATTTTTATTAACAGAAGGCAGGAGAAAAGGAGTTGTACACAACAGCCGGACTTTGACTCAAAATTTTACCCTAAAGATTTTTTTTTTTGGTACCAGGGATTGAACTCAGGTCCTTGTGCTTTCGAGGCAGGCAGCGGCACCACTGAGCTAAATCCCCGGCCCACAATTTGGTCTGGGGTGTTTTTTTTGGTTTTCTTTTCGGTACTGGGGATCGAACTCAGGAACTTGTGCTTACGAGGCAGGCGCCAGAACCACTGAGCTAAATCCCTAGCCCCCTACCCTAAAGATTTTTACATCTAGGGGCTGGGGATTTAGCTCAGTGGTTCTGGCGCCTGCCTCGCAAGCGCAAGGTCCCAAGTTCGATCTCCAGTACAAAAAAAAAAAAAATTTATACAGAGGGTTTAAAAGGTCTGGAGATTTCACTTAGCAACTCTAAGTCATGAACTGTTGTAACACAGTCATATAACAATTACTACCACAAACAGCTTTAGTATGTTAAGATGTTTTTTAGTTTTGTATCTTTAAAGGCCTGTATACTTGGGAAACAAATATACTTAATACACTCTGAGGTTAGCAGTAATTATCATCACAGGTATACATAGAATTTTTTGTATATATTAGTTTTTATACTTAAGGGAGAATTTAGATTTTTAAAAACAGATTTATAGGGTATAACCACACTGGCAAGAATTAAAGAACATTTTAAGAGGTCTTATAAATTTAGGCTGGGTATGTTGGTGTAAGCCTGGAATTCCAGCACTCAGGAGGCTGAAGCAGGAGGATTGCTAGGAATTCGAGACCAGCCTGGACTACATAGTGAGTTCAAGGACAGCCTGAGCTACATAGCGAGACCTTCAAAAAACAAACAAACAAAAGAGGTCTTAAACGTTTAGGAAACAGTGCTGCTGACCCCAAATAGACTTATTACCCAATATACAAGTGTCTCATTTATACAATAACATGTTTGTTTAATTAAAACCAATAGATATAGATCAAGCTTTAAATGGCAGGACCAAATTTAGAGATATCAAATTTATCAAAATATATCATAATAATATATTTAATAATATTTGGTGGGGTGTGTCACTGTAAGACTTTGGGGAAAAAAAAATGAAGTCCCATCAGGGCTGGGGATTTAGCTCAGTGGTTTCGTCGCCTGCTGCGCAAGTGCAAGGACCCGAGCTCAATCCCTGGTACCAAAAAAAAAAAAAAAAACCAACAAAAAAAATGAAGTCCCATCAGTGAATAAAACTTGAATAAATTGGGCCGGGGATTTAGCTCAGTGGTTCCGCCGCCTGCCTTGCAAGTGGAAGGATCCGAGTTTGATCCCCGGTACCAAAAAAAAAATTGAATAAATTGGTTCAGGCAGCTGCTCTTTTATCCACAGACGGGAGTCTTGTCCAGCAGTTTTTCCAGGCCCAAAGAGTCTCCACTTATTTATTTTAATATTATTTTACGTCACCTGCTGCTCAAGTGCAAGGACCCGAGTTCGATCCCCAGTACCAAAAATATATATATATATCAAAACAAAACAAAACAAAACAACATTATTTCAGTTGACTTATAAGAACCAAATCCTAACAGTTAATGTCTTTTAAGTATATATATATATATATATATATGCACATATATATATATGCACATATATATATGCACATATATATATATATATAGTCTTTGACTAATGAAAAACTCTTAGGTTATTGTGTACAGCCAACAATAAGCATTGTATTTGTAAAATCAAGTTTTGATATAATTTTGATTGTCTACCACCTGATGGAAACATGTTACTAACTTTAATGACATCTTTACTTTACCAACTGATTCAAATTAGCCCACTGTTAAGCTATGTAAAACAAAAAGCATTAGGGCTAATATCATGTGTGTTACTTATTTATAAGCCAGTCTGAGTAGAACATGTATGGAAAATTGACATATAGAAATATACATATTAATTTAAATCATATGATGTTTAGTTATCAAACTTTAAGGCTTTTATTGTAAGTCCCATGTAAGTTTTACATCTCTCTCTCTTTTTTTTTTGCAGTACCAGGTATTGAACTCAGGACCTTGCGCTTGTGAGGCAGGCACACTGCCACTGAACTAAATCCCTGGCCCAGCTTTACATCTCTTAACCCAAATCCTGTAATACTTTAAGTGAATTTGAGTATTCCCAAAAACCTGAATAAATGGTTTTTTACAGAAGGTACAAAAGAGCAAGGAAAATAAAATTGATATGAGCTTAAAAAATGTTATCAAAGCAGTTTTAAGAATCTTAATCAGTTTAAATGAGCAAACAAGAAACACAGATGCACAAAACAATTATTTTATTTATTTATTTATTTGTTTGTTTATTTATTTATTTGAGACAGGGTCTCACTATGTAGTTCAGGCTGGCCTTGAACTCACTGTGTAGCCCAGGCTGGCCTCGAACTCATGGCGATCCTCCTGCTTCAGCCTCCCAAGTGCTGGGATTACAAGGCATACGCTACTATGCTCAGCAAAACAATTATTTTTAAATCAGTGTGCACTCTTACAAGTGTTGGCCAAGTTGAGCTATAATAACCAGTAAATAACTGGTTATAGTTACAGCCTTCTGGGCTGGGGATTTAGCTCAGTGGTTCCACTACCTGCCTTGCAAGCCGAAGGACCCAAGTTGGATCCCCAGTACCAAAAACAAACACAAGACTGTTACAGCCTTCTAAAGAGACTAGACAGAACTTTTTTAGGGGTGACCCATGAGATCCCTTGTAATAAACAGTAAGAGTTAGACTAGGAGAGAAAGAAAAACCTCTACTACGTGAAAGCAAGGACTATTTAAAGAAGGTTAGGGCGGGGGATTTAGCTCAGTGGTTTCGCTGCCTGCTGCGCAAGCGCAAGGACCCGAGTTCGATCCCCAGTACCCCCCCCAAAAAAGGTTAGACTGGCGCTTTGTCCTAATCTCTGATTGGAGCAAATGTAGGAAATCGCTGCCTGACAGCTGTTCTGTGTTAAAGGTAAACGGCTCTCGCCAGCTGTGCCCATGGATTAAAGGTAAACTGCTTGGTAAATTGCTGTGGCCTGGCTGGGGCAGCCCACTGCTTCTGGGTCCCAGCGATTTTTGTAAGAGTTTCTGAGATAAGGGTGCCACTTTCTGTCTCATCTTACTCTGTCTCTCTCTGCCTGCGAAAGCTAGAGAGCGAATCCGGTTCCCGAGCAGGTCGACTTTAGGGTGCTCCATGTCAGTGCCTCCTCCTGGGAAGGTGCCCCAGTGCCTGATCCTCACAGTGGATAAATGGATTGGATTGGATAAATGTTGCAGCCCCCAAGAGCCACAGAAAGCCCTCAAAGATATTCCTTAGCCCAGCCTCCCGGAGAGGGGCAGTGATGCTGACCAGCTGTTGAATAGCCAGGAGTCTGAGGCCATGGTGAGTGAGTTCCCCGCTAACTCCTGCCCCAGCCCAGCACTGCTGGCTGGCAGTGAGTTGCAGTGATAAAAGAGCTGAGCTCTACCTGAGCCTGGACCTCTGTCCCAGCAAGCCTTTCTCGGGGAATCTAGGGGATGTTGTGTTAGATTTTGGCTCTCTGAAAGTTAGGGCAGGGGCCCACACACCAGGGACATCAGGGACTGGGGTAGCCTGAAATGTGGGCGAGGATCCTAACCTGTTGCTGGCCTGGTACGTTTATCAAGATGTATCTGAGGGGGGAGGGCTGTCATACTAGTGGAGCAAGAGAAGTCCAAACACGTAGCTTGGCTCCCTTGTTTTTTGAGACAGGGTCTCGCTGTGTAACTCAGGCTGGCCTGGAATTCGCCAAGTACCCCAGGCTGCCCTTGAACTTGTGACTATCCTCTCTCAGCCTCCCAAGTGCTGAGATTACAGGTATGCATCACTACACCTAGCCTGTCACTTGATTTTTTTTTTTTGGTACTGGGGATTGAACTCAGAACCTTGCACTTGCGAGGCAGGTGGCAGCACCACTGAGCTAAATCCCTGGCCCAGTTTGATTCTTAAAGAAGGTTTAAGAGAGGGCTCTGACAGTGTCATCTCTGGCCACCCTGGGAAAAGAAAGATACCTAGAGATTCCCGAGAGAGTTTTACTCTCTCAGCTCGCAGAGGAGTGCAGGCGGGGACAATAGATAAGTGGAGGTTTCTGCTGGTTACCCAGTTGGGCTGTCAGGACCCAGCTTCTACTGAGGAGCCTTTGGGTACCCACCAGGGAGTCAAACTGGCCATGGCCCTTCCATTGCCCTCTCAGCTTTCACTGGTTGCCCACAACCAGAGATCTGTCTGTGGAAAGGAGTCCAGCTGCCTGTCTGGCTAACATTCCCACTGGGGGATTTCAGTGGGTGTTAACCAGGAGGTGCTGGGGAACCTGTCCTCTGCTTCAAAAGTGGTGGCTGCTCTGAGAGCTTCTTAACTGGTCAGCAGACTGCCCGCTGTGTTTTACTTTTTATTTTTATTTATTTTTTTGGTACCAGGGATTGAACTCGGGTCCTTGTGCTTGCGAGCAGGCGGTGGAACCACTGAGCTAAATCCCTGGCCCCTGTTTTTTATATTCCCACAAAGGGACAGAGAGCTGGGCACAGTGGCACATGCCTATGATCCTAGTACTCCAGAGGCTGAGACAGGAGGATTGCCAGGAATTTGAGGCTAAACTGGGGTCCATAGCAAGTTCCCAGCCAGCTTAAATTACATAGTGAGACCCTGTTTCAGAGAGAGAGAGAGAGAGAGAGAGGGCAGTGAACATGTGGTTTGGCCTTTCCACCATACTTCTCCTTAGAGAAGATGAGGGCCCCACATTGGGTACCAAAGATTTGACCAGCTCTTTCCTGCTCCAGGGTTCTCGTTCTGAGGTGACACAGAATACAGCAGGTGGTGGGGAAGGACTGGATATGTGTTTATTAGAAAGAACGAAAAGGAAAGTCCTTACTCGATGAAGGGGGCAAGAGGAGACCAGAGGCCCCATCATGCAGAAGCTTATATACTGCCGTGGACCAGCCGCAGTCGATGTAGGGTAGGAAGGGGAGATGTCCTGGGCTGGCGATGAGAAAAGAACCTTTACAAGCAATGTTCAGGTTCCCTCATTGTCCCATACCTAAGCAGAACAGAAAGTAACTTAATCAAATTAAATGTCAAACTTGTGGTCACCAGCTAGCCCTTGAGAAACTGCACAATGGTTCATATAGTTTGCTATTAGCTCTATTCATCTTAACTAAATGTCATTTGGGTTCATAGTCCGTGAGCAGGAGATATTTACAGCACTTTGAGAGATATTGAGTAATTTGCCTCCTTAATGCATTTACCTGTCTTAACGTTCTTTTTATTTCCCATTTCCCACTATTTCTTACATCTCAAGTCTGTCCTTCCAATCTCTTTGTAAGACCCCTTTAAGTAAAAAGAATGTCAGCAATAAGAGAGGGAGTCATAGTAGTGGGAAAACAGCGGGGGTTTTAGGAGAGGTTTCTTTAGGAGTGGATGTGGCAATAGAACTAAGAGAAACTGGAATTTGGGACTTGTGAGCCAGATCAAATTTCAATATATCATTGCCCATTAGCCTCATGGAAAGTTTGTTGTTAGTCACAAACACAATGACTCCTGTGACCAGAGGAACAATTATAAACATTATGGCAAGAAAAAAAATAACACATGAGGGTACGATGTGTTCCCCCCTTTCTTTCCCCCAGCTGGAACCTTGTCAAGCAGCATTGGAGGTTGGTTGGGCTTCGCCAATTGACAGCTCTCTGGAGAGGGAGCAGAACGCATGCAAAAACGTATGTGGCTGCTTCAGTGCTGCTTCCCCATGGTGCCAGTGGATTTTAAGAGCCCTTTGTCAGCCAGGGATTTAGCTCAGTGGTTCTGCTTTGATCCCCACTACCCAAAAAAAAGAGCCCTTTGTCTCTTGCAGCTCTGGCCTCCCCCGAAGCTTATCTCTTGGCTCTTGGTCCACTTAGTTTATTTAGTTTTGCTCAGGCCTTTGCCCTTTGTCCCTTCATTTTCTTGTCTCACCCAGGCTGGCATCAAACCTCCAATCCTGCCTCCTGCCTCAGCCTCCCATGTAAGTGGTGCACCAGGCTTAAGTTTGTTCTACTGTGGCCTTCAGTAAGAATCCCATATTTGGGGGCTGGGGAATTACCTCAGTGGCACCATGGCTGCCTTGTAAGCACAAGGTCCTGAGTTAGATCCCCGGAACCCAAAAAAAAAGAATACTACATTTTATTTATCTACTTTCTTTTTTGGTGATGTTGAGAATTGAACCTGGGGTTCAGTTTTTCCTCTGCACTAGAAAAATGAAAGGAAGAA
This sequence comes from Heterocephalus glaber, assembly GCF_053883595.1. Classification (NCBI taxonomy): domain Eukaryota; kingdom Metazoa; phylum Chordata; class Mammalia; order Rodentia; family Bathyergidae; genus Heterocephalus; species Heterocephalus glaber. Next base: position 4,124,024 of record NW_028258173.1, on the reverse strand, counting down.
AATGAAGGCACAAAAAAATACAAGCCTTGGCCTTTGCTCCCTGTGATAAAATACACACAACGCAGAATTTGCTGTGTTAGCCATTTTCAAGTGTACAATCCAGCAGCAGTTTGCTTTTTAGGTTTTTTGTTTTTTGTGGTACCGGGGATTGAACTCAGGACCTTGCACTTATGAGGCAGGCGTGGTGCCACTGAGCTAAATCCCCAGCCCTCCAGCAGCATTTTGTACATTCACAGTGTTACTTAACCATCACTGCTACAGAGTTCCAAAACATTTTCATCATCCTAACAGGAAACTCCCCATGGTTGAGCAGCCACTCCCTATGGACCCGCACGTGACCAGTCCCTGTCACTACCAGCTGCTTTCTGCCCCCACAAATTTACCTGTTCCGGATGTTTCATGAGAATAGAACCATACACTGCCAGGTGTGGTAGTGCACACCTGTGATCCCAGCGCTCAGAAGGCTGAGGTAGGAGAATCTCCATGAATTCGAGTTCAAAGCCAGCCTGGGTTACATAGTGAGACCCTGTCTCAAACTGCCCCCCGCCCCAATCATATACCATATAGCTTTGGTGCCTGGCTTCTTTCACTCAGCATGTTTTCAAGATTCATTCAGGGCCGCCCTGTGGGACCCTGTCCAGTTCTCACATCCAGCATCTCCTGGCAGAGCTGAACCCCTTGGGCCTGGGCGTCTCCAGCCTTGAATGAGCACAGGTGCCATTTCCTTTAAACCTATTGGAAAAGCCGGAGTTGGGAGGGTGGGGAAAAGGGAACCAGAATTCCCTCGAGGAAGAGGGGAACGAAAGTAACCTGAAAAGCCCACTCATGAAGTGTGAGCCTACGACTCTCAGTCCCCTTCAGACAGTCTCGGTGCTAAGCAAGTGGCTGCTGAGGTTTATGTGACACAGGACATGTGGTCAACTACTCTACAAAGAGAAGCAGTAACATTAGGTAGACCCAGCCCATACTCCCCAGTCTTCTGAGGAACTCCAAGGAAGCCACCTGGAAGACTGTCCAGGTCACGGCATCCTGACTCCAGCTCCCTGGCCTGCTCCATTCTGCTCAGCTACAGCTCCTCAGGGGCCTGGGGAACCACAGATGCTGAGAACATCCGTACACTGTGAGGGGCATCAGTAAAGTACTACAACTGACCCACAACGGCCCTCCTACTCCCTGCAAAGGCTGAAGCCTTTCAGTCCACAATCTGGTCATCTCCAAATGGAAAATCAGCCATTCATTCCAGGAATCTATGCTGTGCACCCCAGCAAGCATGCACCCAAGGGTGCTTTTAAAAAGGAGAAGAGAGAAAGTCTTCCCAAGAGGGGAGAACCCTTCCTCCTGGCTCAATTGCCTGGCTGCCAGTGACTGCTGAGGTCTGCTGGTGCCTGGTGAGTCTCCTGGCTGGCTCACCAAATGTAACCGCATGGTGGATCAGACAGATAGATTCCAAGTGCTTGTGTTTGGCAAGCAAAGAATTGCAAAACCTACACTCAACGGTTAGGAAAAAGCAGCTACATTTATCAGAGGTCAGGAACAGAGAAATGGTGCTGGGACCATAGAAAAGGAACACTGCACACAGTGCAGAAAAATTAGGCTTTGGGGATCAAGAGAAGAGAAAAAAGGCCGCATGTGCTTTGGTCTGTGGTTATGTAGAACGCTCCTAGGGTGATGCCTGAGCTCAAGTGGGTGGAGGGGAGGGCATTCGTCAGCCCCCAGTATTCTGTCTGTACCAGGAAGAAGCCTACGTGGTCATCATTACACAGTAAGTCCCTGACTTATGAAAGAGTTCCATTCCAGGAGAGTGTAAGTCCAACACAGTGAGTCTTATACACCTTTGACACAAATATACAATTGAAAGCATAAAAAATCCAAACACAAAAATACTATAAATAAACCATTTTCACTTTCACAGTTACCCTAAAATGGCAGTACAGTACAATATGGTATTTTCACTTTTTTTTTTGAGACAAGGTCTCCCTATGTGTTTCAGGCTGGCCTTGAACTCATGGAAGGAGCAAGTTCAGATTTTGGAGCATTTTTGATTTCAAATTTTTAAATTAGGAATGCTCAACCCGTACCATAAGGTATTTAACCAATCTTCTATCACTGGTCCCTTGGGCTGTGTCCAGTCTTTTTTGTTTTGTTTTTTGGTACCGGGGATTGAACTTAGGACCTTGCACTTTGGTTTGTTTTCATTTGTGTAGTTCTGGGGGTTGAACTCAGGGCCTTTCCACTGAGCTACGTACCCAGCCCTTTTATTATAATTATTATTATAATTATTAGTAGTAGTAGTAAGGACAGGGTCTTGCTAAACCGCCCAGGTTGGACTTGGGCCTGTGACCCTCCTGCCTCAGCCTTCCAGAGTCCTGGAATTACAGACTTGTGGCACCACTGACAGGTGGTTTTGGTTTTTTGTTTGTTTGTTTGTTTTTGGTACCGGGATCAAACTGGGGACCTTGTGCCTTCCAGGCAGGTGGCAGAACCACTGAGCTAAATCCCCAGCCCTTTGTTTTGTGATTTTGAGATAGGGTCTCTATGTAGTGCAGACTGACCTTGAACTCACTATGTAGACCAGCCTGGCCCCAAACTCAGTGATCCTCCTGCCTCAGCCTCCAAAGTGCTAGGATTACAGATGTGCACCAACATGCCCAGTGCTCATTATCTATTTATTTCAAGTGAGTTTATGTCTTGTTCCCCTAAAAGATTATTTGCTTCCCAGAGCACATAGCCAATGGAGTGCGTATAATCAGCACACAATAAGGTGCAGTGAAAGTCGTGCCAGTCAGAACCACAGGTTCCCATGAGGGTCTGGGTGGACAGGAAGACTTGTTCCCCTTTCCAGGGGAGGGGCTCCCAGCTGAAGCTGACTTTTTTTTTTTGGTACCGGGGATTGAACTCGGGTCCTTGCACTTTCGCAACGGGCGGCGAAAACACGGAGCTAAGTCCCCGGCCTTAAAGCTGACTTATTAACCCAATCGTGCCGGCAGCACAAAGGTTTCTCCTCGCACTGACAGTGACTTGTCTCTTTCCTGAGGTAGCCACCAAGAATGCCCAGGCCACCAGGAGGTGCCAGCTGCACGCCCCCTACGGGGATGGCAAAGGGGACAGAATGGACATCTACTTCCCTGATGTGCAGTCAGAAGGTGAGCTGAGGCGGGCTGGCAGCCTGAGGCAGAGTCAGCCTGGCGCCCGCTCACCCAGCACTATTTTGTCTTCCAGCCCTGCCTTTCTTCCTGTTTTTCCACGGAGGATACTGGCAGAGTGGAAGGTAAGCCGGGGAATGTGGATGAATGGCACATAAGAGAGATTCATCTCTCCCTGGTGTGTCCATGTCCCTGGGCTGCTGCGACAAACTGCCATGAGCTGTGGCTTCCAGCAGCAGCATAGGGTTCTCACACTTCTGGAGGCCAGAAGTCAGAAGTCCAGAGTCACCAGGACCACGCTGTCTCCAAGGCTCTTGGGCCGATCTTCCTGCCTCTTTCATGGAGCCAGATTTTTTTTGGTACCAGGAATTGAACGTAGGACCTTGTGCTTGCAAGGCAGGCATGGAGCCACTGAGCCAAATCCCTGCCTGGACCCAGATGTTCTTGCTGTGGCTTTGTCACTCCAGTCTCTTCCTCATTTTTGGCGTGCCTGTCTCAAATCTCCCTCTCCTTTTCCTTTTCCGGCCAGTCACTGGATTGAGGGCACACCCTAAGCCAGGCGATCTGATCTCAAGACTCCTAATTCTGTTTGCAAACACCCTACTTCCAGATAAGGACACATTCACAAGCCGTGTCTTCCTGGGAGGCACAATTCAACCCACTCTGCCCAGTGAGAAGAGTGCTGGCTGCCCCTTTCATTGAGGGAAAACCAAAGTGACCACCCGGACCAGTTTGCTTAGGACCAAGAGGTTTCCCAGAACATGGGACTTTTGGTGTTTAAAACTGTAAAGAGGAGGGCTGGGGATTTAGCTCAGTGGTTCCACCACCTGCCTTGCAATCCCAAGATCCTGAGTTCCATCCCCAGTACAACAACAACAACAAAAAACTGTAAAGAGGGAAGGTCCCAGGCAACCGGATGTTGGTCATTGTAAATTTAAGAAGAGGAGGGCCAGGGATTTAGCTCACTGGTTTTGCTGCCTGCTGCACAAGTGCAAGAACCCGAATTCAATTCCCAGTACCAAAAAAAAAAAGAAGAGGGTATTCACATGCAAAGCTCTCTCTGCTTCGTGTCTTCAGGTCTCAGAAACAGCTATATTACAGGTGAGGGACAAAGCCTTACAGGTTAAAGTCCCCAGGTTCTCAAGGGTTGCGTGTGATACAGTGAGGACAAAGCCTGGGACGCGTGTCCAGGACACGGGGGAAGCAGTGTCACAGCCCAGTGTCGCCTCTTTGTCTTTCTGCAGTAAAGACCAATCGGCCTTCATGGTCGACCCGCTGACAGCACAGGGAGTGGCCGTGGCTGTAGTGGATTACGACATCGCCCCCAAAGGTGACATGGTGGTCCCTGCAGGTTCAAGGGCTTTGTGGGGAGAGCACCCCTCATGGTCCTGACCTGGCCTCTGCTGTTTAGGGAGTCTAGACCAGATGGTAGACCAGGTGACCCGCAGCATCATGTTCATCCAGAAGCGGTATCCATGCAATGAGTGAGCCTCACCGGGGGCCTTGGTGGGCACCCTGGGCGGGAGGATCTCGGGGAAAGTGAGTTCGAAGCCGCTCCCTGTCTCCCCACGCAGGGGGATCTACCTGTGTGGCCACTCTGCTGGAGCCCACCTGGCCAGCATGGTGCTCCTGGCCAGCTGGACCGAGCATGGAGTTGTGCCCAACCTCAGAGGTAATGCGGGGACCATGCTGACTGGGTGGCCTTTGCCCTTCCCAGCCGTGGCAGCTCTGGGCCAGCTGCTCCAAACCCTGAGTGGCTGCACCTGGAGGCTGGCTCTCTGCCATGGGGCCCAGCCTTCTTCTTGGCTCCCAGCCCTGTCCGGCTCCTCTGGCCTGGAGGGTGGGCTCATCCCCTCTCGCTCCACCCATGCCTGAGCTCCTGACCCCCACAGGCCTTTTCCTGGTGAGCGGCATCTACGACCTGGAGCCCTTTGTACACACTTCCAACAATGCCCTTCTCCTCCTGACCCTGTGAGTTGCCTGCCCTCCCCTTCTCTCCTCCCGGCCTTGGGCCTGGCACCCCTCTGTCCTGACCCCTGCCACACCCGGCCCCAGGGAGGATGCGCTGAGGAACAGCCCACAGCAGCGCCTGGATGTGGCCCCGGCACCGCCTGCCGGTCTAGCCTGCCCTATCCTGGTGATGGTGGGTGAGCACGAGTCCCCCGAATTCCACCGCCAGTCCTGGGAGTTCTGTCAGGTACTTCCGGCACTCAGTCCAGGCCTGGTGGTCACGCAGTCTCCTCCTTATAGTCATTTAGCACAAAGGGACTCAGCAGAGACAGGCTGAGGGGCTGCCATATGCATGCCGGGTGAGGGAGAGTCTGTCTCCCTCCCTGTGCCTCAGGCCTCCCCTGCCCGCTCTCTCCCACCCAGACCCTGTGCCGAGGAGGGTGGAAAGCCTCGTTTAAAAAACTACCCGATGTGGATCACTTTAGTATTATTGAGAACCTGACCAAGAAGGACTACGTGGTAACCCAGGTAGGGCTCCTGCCCTGTCCTCGCCCCTCACACACAGAGGGGAGGAGGAGGGACACATGGAGGAGCCCCTCGGCTGCACCCCACCTCTTCACCTGAGGCTGCCTGGGGCCCTGGGGTGGGGGGGGGGATCCGCTTTAGGCGCTGGCAGGGTGGAAGGAGAGGGTCTAGGCTTTTAAAGACAAAAGTCAAATCCGGGCCGGGCAGGTGGTGCATGCCTGTAATCTCAGCCCTTGGTTATTTTTTGTATATTTTTTTTCTTTTGAGTCAGGTTCTCCAAAAAGGCTGTCCTTGAACTCACTATGTTCCAGACTGGCCTGGAACTTGCAGTGATCCTCCTGCCTCAGCCTCCCTGGTGCTGGGATTACAGCCCTGCACTGCCACAGCCAGCTTAATCCCAGCGCTTGGGAGCTGATGAAAAAAGTTGCCTCAGCAGTTTGGAAAAAGCCAACTCCATAAAGGAAGGGATAGATGAATTTGGCTACATAAATGTTTATTTTTTAACTGCAGAAGAAACACAGGTCTGTAAAGACCAGCCTGTTTCTCTACTCCAGTTCTGGGCTCCTGTGTCTTCCTTTCCTGCTGCAGATCATCATGAAAACAATCTCCCAGAAGTGCTGATGACCCGGCTCTGGCCCTTGAGCACCACCCTGAGAGCCCTCGGAGCTGAGAGGTGACTGCCTGCCCGCACACACGCATGACCAGAACGATCGATCGAAGGAATCCCTCTTTCCTGCCCCAACCAGACCTGCTAACTCCCACCACGAGCTCTGTAGCCAATGGTCTTTATTTCAAACCGGTTGACGCAGATGTTATAGTTTAGATGTAAAATACCCCTGCAAGCCGCATATGTTTAAAGATAATTTGGATTCGTCCAGTGATGATTTCAGTGGCTAAATGTGCTGTTAGGAGGTAGGGCCTGGTTGGAGGTGGGTCACTGGGGACATGACCTAGAAAGGTGTGTTCTTTTTGTTTGTTTTTTTTGAGATAGGGTCTTGCTATGCAGTTTGGGCTGGACTTGCATTACTACACACCCCAGGTTGGCCTTGAATTCACAGCCGTCCTGCCTCGGCCTCCTAAGGGCTAGGATTACAGGCCTGTGTCACCATGCTCAGTTGGAAAGGGTGTGTTCTCGTCCTGACTCCTCTCTCTCAGCTTCCTGCATGCCATGGGGTGGGCAGGGTTCCTCTCCCAGTCCCACCACCATGGCATCTCCGCCTTGGAGCCAGCCTACCATGGACTGAACCTACTGGAAACCCAAATAAACCTCTTCTCCTTTGAGTTGTGGCTGTTGGGTATTTTATATCCCAGTGATGGGAAATCTAATATACTAGGCTTTTCCTTTCTTTCTTTTAAAAGCTTCCCTCTGCCCCAGTGTCTTCAGCAGCATGAAGGGTCCGCCACAGCACAGGGATCCCAGTCTGCAGTCTCTGTTATCCCTGGATTATCTCTTTGTTAACAGTGGCAGTCGCCCTGTCGTTCCATTTTAGGTGGACAGAGCCCCAGCTGAGAATGGTTATACATTTTTTAGATGAATGAAAAAATTAAAAAGTAAATATAACTTCATGAGGTATAAAAGTTATAAAATATAAATAGGGTATGTTGGTGTGCAAATTCAGTCCCAACTACTTGGGAGGCTGAGGCAGAAGGATCTCTGAGGAGGTAGCTCAGTGGTAGAGACTGTGCTTGCTTAGCATGCACAGGCCCTTGATTCTATCACTAGGGCACCTTCTGAGCTACATGGTAGAGAGGAGGGGTAGCTTGGTCCTTGGTGCTTAAGCATTTCCTGTCCGGCCCTGCACAGTTCACCGACCCTCTCGTAAAGTCTTCTCCAGCCAGTGCTTGTTCTGCCTTTGCTTCTGTCCACCCTGCCCTCCCCTCCACCTGACATTTGACTTTGTCACTGAAAGTCCTGGGGTCTTAGCCGGGAGCCTCACCATGACCTTGAGAGGACCTTTCTGCCACCCACCCGTGGCTGTGTGCAAGGAGCCAGTCATCTGCACCCCGCCCAGCTGCTCTTCCCCTCCCTGCATGTCTAGCAGCAGCTCAGGAGCATCCGCTGTGGCATTCTTGGTGACAAAGAACAGAGCAGAACCCAAATAGCGTTCAATGGGGAATAAGCACAGTCCCTGACTCGTGGCTCCATGATTTCCACTTTAGAGTGGTGCGGGAACACACCCAGAAATTCACTATTTTCCACAGGGGTTGGTTGGCAGGTGCTCTGTTCTCATAGTGTCTGTGACCTGGGGACCTGTAGCCCCAGCTACCTGTGAGCCTAAGGGAGGCAGACCCTCCAGTCACAAGACTGAGCCCAGCCTGCAAAACACAGCAAGACCCTGACTCAAAAAAATTTTTTTTAGGGGCTGGGGATTTAGCTCAGTGGCACCCTCTTGCCTGGCAAGTGCAAGGTCCTGAGTTTGATCCCTGGTACAGGGAAAAAAAAAATTTTTTTTAAATCAGATAGGTTTTGTATTAGATGATTTTTGCCTAACTGTAGGCTGATGAGCACAACAGCACATTTAGGCAGGCTGGGTTCAGCTAGGATGTTCAGGAGGTCAGGTCCATTTTTATTATTTATTTTTGTGGTACTGGCAATTAAACCCAGGGCTCTGCACACCGAGGCAGGCATTTCACCACTAAGCTACTCCCCAAATCTTTTTAAAATTTTGAGACAGTTTCATGAAGTGGCCCACGGCTAACCTAGAATTTGTGATCCTCCTGCCTCAGCCACCCAAGTAGGTGGGATTACAGGTGTGCACCACCATGTCTGGCTAAGTCAGATCTAGCACATGCATTTTCAATTTAAGGTGTTTTCAACTTACAATGGGTTTATTAAAAGAAGCTCATCCTAAGTCAAGGGGCATCTGTACATCCAAGCAGCAAAAGGCATTTAGTCATTTGAAGATCCATGTTCACCACATGGAAAATCTCCAAGACTACTACATGACCAAAAGCAAGATGTTCAGTGATATAATGTGGATTAACTCACTCGTATTGCCACATAATACATGCTCACAAAATCGATGTGTTTCTGAGCCAGGCATGATGGTCCATGCCTATAATTCCAGCATTCAGGAGGCTGAGGCAGGAGGATCGCACAGAGTTCAAGGCCAGCCTGGGCTACATAATGAATTCAAGGCCAGAATGAACTACATAGGAAGACCCTGTCTCCTAAAACAAAAGGAAAAAGCAAAACAAAACAAAATTGATGTGTTTCTCTACACACAGGGGCAAATTTTCGGGAGCTCTTCAGACTCCCGAATACCGGTAGGGAGAAAGACGGGGAATAAAAGAAAGACAGACACAGTACACGATTTTCAATAGGAGACGGGAGGAAACTGTCTAGTGGACAGGCTTCCCGAACTCCAGGATGGGCCCGCTTTTATTACTCACCAAAAATTGTAGAGGAGCAAGATAGGGAGCAAGTTTAACATCTCAAAGGGAAAAGTTAAGGTCCTTCCCTACCCTGGGGGGCTTCATAATTTGTTGCCCTCAGTAGGAGCTATCTTGTCTCAGGAGTGCTATGTTTATGGCTTTCCACAAGCCACGAAGTCCAACCAAAGGCCTGTGGGCCCTGTAATCAGGCCCCTCACCAATCTCTGCCTATCGTGGCAGTCCGGTCCGAACAGTGAATGCTCAGGAAAAGGTCTTGAAAGATCCATAGCTCTGTTGCCTGAGCTGTTCAGGTCAAGGAAGGAAATGGAGTTGGAAAACTAAAATATTCAAGCTGGGCTTGATTCAAGCTGTGATTCTAGCTACTCAGGAAGCTGAGGCAGGGGGATTGCCACCAGTTTGAGGCCAACCTGGGTTACATAGTGAGTTCAAGGCCAGCCTGAACTGTGTAGTGAGACCCTGTCTCAAGTGATCAAGGAAAAAAAAAAAGGCAAAAAATATTTTAATTTGCAAAGAATTATCTCAGAATATACAGAAATGAGAATATGCCAAGGATTTAGCTCAGTGTTTCTGATGCCTGCCTTGAAAGTGCAAGGTCCCAAGTTCAATCCCCGGTACCAAAAAAAAAAGAAAAAGAAAAAGTCAGAAATGAGAATATGATGGGTGTAGCTTGAATCCATTCTAGAGGGGTTTTTTTTGGTTTGACTTGGTTTTTTGAGACAGGGTCTCTCTATGTAGTTCAGGCTGGCCTTGAACTCACAGAGATCCTCCTGCCTCTGCCTCCTGAGTGGTGGAATTAGAGGCATGTGTCACTATGCCTGGCCACTCTAGAGTTTTAAAGGAAATGACTCACAAACTGTACTTGCTTTAACATTTTTGACAAGTTCCTGAGACACCTCACGGATGCTGGCAGGAAACCTGTCACCACATGTAGGTTGAGAGTTGTTCCCTTAGGCTGTGCTTTCAGCAAGATAAGAGACAACATATAGGAACGTACATGAGGCATATGACATGCTACATATAAACGTCTATAGTATAGAAAAAGTCTGGGAGGATGCGTTCATAGCAAGCCTACATGGTGAAGAAGTGAGCAATTTAACTTTCTTCCCTTGATTGATATAGTTTTTACATTAACACAAACTTTGCCTTTATTTACTATAATGCTAGAGCAAGTGGGATGGGCAGACCAGACACCATAGTGGTGGACACCTGCCTACTATATGTCAGTGCTTCGGGGAAAAAAAGGACTAGATTTATCACTGTCTCCATGTTAAGTTTCTTAATTTTTCTTTTTTCTTTTGTTGACACTAGGGATCACATTCACAGCATGCTGAGCTACATTCCCAGCCCTTTTAATATTATTCAGTTAGTTTTTGGGATATGGTCTTAACTATGTAGCCCAGGCTGGCCTCAAACTTGCAATTCTCCTGCCTCAGCCTCTTGGTATGCTGGGATCGCAGGTGTGGGCTACCAAGCCCTTTAAATTTCTTGATTTTTGATGATTGTACTGTGATTACAAAAGAGAATGAAGTATTTCAGAGTGAAGTGTCATAATGCCTTCAATGTAAAAATGGTTCAGGTTAAAAAAAAAATTAAAATAAAAATGGTTCAGGCTAAAGCCTGTATAAATACATACACATGTACATATATGGTATATACACACAGATGAATATATGAATATGTATATGTGTGTGTGTGTATTTAAAGAGAGAAGAAAAGAGAATGATAAGGCAAATGGACTCATTAGAAGCAGAATATCTAGATAAAGGATATTTGATTATTCCATTATCATTATTATTTTGGATTCTTTTTTTTTTTTTGGTACCAGGGATCGAACTCGGGTCCTTGCGCTTGCACAGCAGGCAACCAAAACCACTGAACTAAATCCCCGGCCCTTATTTTGGATTCTTAAAACAGGATCTTGCTAGAAAATTCAGGATGGTCTTTAGCTCCTTTTGTAGCCCAGGTTATCCTAGATCTTGCTGTGATCCTCCTGCCTCAGCCTCCTAAATTCTGGGACTACAGGTGTGTGTCACCATGTCTAGATCCTTCTATTTTTGGAACTATTTTTAGAGTGATATTAAAATTGGCTGAGGGGGAAAAATACTGCCAGATGTGGTGGCACACACCTGTAATCCCCGCACTCAGGAGGCTGAGGCAGGAGGATCACCCTTAATTTGAGGCCAGTGTGGGTCACATAGTGAGACCTTCTCTCAAAAAACCAAAAAACCCTGAACAACAAAAAGAAAATTAGCTGAGGGTGTGTGGCTCAGTGGCAGAATGTGTGCTTAGCATGTGTGAAGCCCTGGTTCAATCTCTAGCCCTCTCAAATTAATGAGTTAACAAAATAAAAGTAAAAAGCTAAAGAGAAAAGGTTGTTATTAGTATAGAAGGCAATGGCCCAGCTTGGGAATAGAGGGCTAAAAAGCAAATCTCTTTTGTTGTTGTTGTTGAGACAGAATCTCACTAGAAGTTCAGGCTGGTCTTGAACTCACTACATAGCCTACCTGGCCTGGAACTTGCAGTGATCCTCCTGTCTCAACCTCCCAATGCTGGGATAACAGGCTTGTGCTACCACACACAGCTACTTTTTTTTTTTTTTTAAATCATTGCCTTGAAAAAGGAGGAAGAGGGAACTTGGCCCTGTGGATGGGCCCCAGCCTGGCCTGGTTTTTCCCTGGCTGTCTTCGTAGCTTATCACAGCAGGGACCCCTGTGCCCTGGCTCCTGGAAACCCAGGCCTCAGTGGCTGGCCGGCTCTGCTGTCTGCTGACTCCTCCTCCCCTGTCCGCTGGCCCTTCCCAGTTTGGAGCTTTTCCTTTTCCTGAGGCAAGGCTCTATAGGACTCTGCTCCCTGGCAGGCCAGGGCCTGTTTTGACTCTGGTTACTGAACACCCAGAAGCCACCCATGGATTTGTTCTGGCACCGATTTTACTCCCTGATTCCTCAACCTGCCAGATTTCTCACAGTAGCTCTGGTCTCCATTTACTAACCCGGACAGTAATCTGGTTGGTGCAGAAACAGGTAAACAGAATCCAGACTGTGGAAATAGCCTCTGCCTCATAAAGGAATTTGTTCCCTGATAAAGTCAGCACTGTGGGTTCTCATAGCTTTCCATGCTCTGTTCCCAGACGCAGCGTGTGCTTTTATCTTTGCTCTTTCTTTTTCTTCTTTTTTGGTACCGGGGATCAAACTTGGGACTTTGCGCTTGCGCAGCAGGCGGCGAAACCACTGAGGTAAATCCTCAGCCCATGCTCTTTCTTTTTCTATTTACTCAGCCCAAGCTCACTCTGCAGAGCCAGTTTCTTTCCCACTCTTCACTTTTGCTTTCTCTCAAATAAACTTTGAAACTGCTTAAAAAAAAAAAAGTCAGCACTGCAAACCTGTTGTCTAAAGCTGAGTGAAGGGAGTGGGGGCAACTGGCCAGGCTCTGGAAAACAAATCTGAACCTTCCTTCCCCCTGGCATACTTCCCAGAGGGGTCAAGATGTCCACACAAAAACCAAAGCCAGGGGCACCAGAAGAAATCTTCGAGGAATATCTTTTTTTTTTTTTCAAGGAATTTCTTATAAATCATCTTGAAGTGGACAAACTTTCCAAGCATGGTAAGACCAAACAAACAAGACAAACTAACCATAAATAGAAAAGTCAGCAAGAGAAAGTGATGGGGACAAATAACAACTTGGGGTGTGTGCACAAAACCAGGAAGGTCAGACTCTTCTATATGAACACTCTTAAGCAACGAGAAGGGTATTAGGAATCCAGTAGAACAGAGGACCAAGGACAGGCAGGCCTGGAGAGTCACAGGAATCAAGTGACAGATGAACTTGAGGTAATCGGCCTCCCTTAAAAGAAAAGGCTACAAATTAAAATAAGCATGGGATGTTTTGTACTCTCAGATGGGGAAAGACCAAAATGTCTGATGTTACGCAGCCTTGTGGGGAAATAAGAACTCCTGGACATCAAAGCGGTCTTGAGCTCTTTCTGCTGACCAGGGAGCCCTTTGATCCCGAGGACTCAGCAGCCAACAGAACCAGCAGACCTTGCCCTTCCCCCACCCACATTTGGGGCTCTGTTCATCTCTGCATGGTTTTCTCTCCTGACTGTTTCACAGAACCGCTCACAGTTTTTTTATGAATTAAGCTGAGAAATATATCCAGGCCCAGGCCATCGGCTTTGTATCCAATTCATGATTGCTACTGGTAGGAGTGAACAAAACAAAATTTGATGACAGCTAAAACTACACATGGTAAATGTTTGCTAAAACTGCCATAAGCCTCAAGGTTTTTTAGCTACTAATTTTTTTTTAAATTCCTTCCAGCTTTCTTTTTTTTAAAATAAATTTTATTTTATCCCTTCCCCCCAAGCCCCCTCTGCTCCCTATGTACAAAAACTGTTTCTATTTTTTCCTTCTATTTTCACTTTTTTTCTTCTCCCTTCCTTCCTTTCTCCCTCCCTTCTCCCTGTTCCCCTTCCATTTGAACACTTTTCTCCCATTTCCCAACATCCATTATACATCTCAGTCCTTATTTCCGCTTTCAGTTTCTCATACCAGAGAAACAATGTGGTATTTGCACATGTGTGTCCAGTTTATTTCACTTAAGAGTATGGTTTCAAGGTGCATCCATTTAGCTATAAATGTCTGAAGTTCATCCTTTCTTTATGGCAGAGGAACTTCATTGTATAAAAAAACACATCTTTATCCACTCATCCATTGATGGGCATTTGGACTGTTTCCAAGATTTAGCTATTACAAACTGCTGCTGTAAACATGGTGGGCATATATCACTGTGGTCTGATGCTTTTAATTCTTTCAGGAAAATACCAAGAAGAGGTACAGCTGTGTCAAATGGAACCTCTAGTTTTAGTTCTTTGAGAAATCTCCACACTGATTCCACAGTGGTTGCACCAGTCTACACTTCCACTAACAGTGGAGAAGAGTTCCTTTTTCCCCACAGCCCTTCCAGAATTTGTTATTGGTTGACTTCTTTTTTTTTTTGTACCGGGGATTGAACTCAGGACCTTGTGCTTGCAGGGTTGCAAGGCAGGCGTCAGGACCACTGAGCTAAATCCCCGGCCCTGGTTGACTTCTTGATAGCTAGCTACTAAATTTTGATGTCAAAAAGAAAAAAAAATTGACCACCGGACAACTGGAACTTAATAGAAATAAGAAGGCTTAAAATAGCAGAAGAGATGGGCATGGTGGCTCATACTGCAATCCTAGCACTTGGGAAGCTGAGGCAGAGGATCAGAAGTTCGAGGCCAGCCTGGACTGCATATTAAGACCCTGTCTAAAATAAAAAGCTAGCGATTTAGCTCAGTGGTGCCACCGCCTGCCTCACAAGCACAAGGTCCCAAGTTCGATCCTTGCTAAGATTGTATATAGTCAAAACTGATCTACAAATTATTATAAATTTTTTATGGAAAATGGGGAGTTAAGCCAAGTGTGGTGGTGCACATCTATAATCCTAGTACTCAGGAGTCTGAGGCAGAATTGCCACCAGTTTGAGGCCAGCCTGTGCTACATAGTTCAAGGGCAGCCTGAACTACATAGCAAGGCCCAAAAGAGAGAGAGAGAGAGAGAGAGAGAGAGAGAGAGAGAGAGAGAGAGAAAGAGAGAGAGAAATAGGGAGTTAAGTGTTTAATGGATATAGCGTTTCTGTTGGGGAAAATTTTTTAATTTCTGGAGATGGATTGTGGTGGTGGTTGCGCAAAAACCTATAATGTGCTTTTTAAATATTTTATTTGTAATGTGCTTTTAATGTCATTGAACTGTATACCTACAGATGTTTCAAATGGTTAAAATATAGCTGGATGTAGCTTAGTGGTAGAGCACTTCTCTAGTATGTGCTAAGGCCCTAAGTTTAATCCCCAGCACCACAAAAAAATACAATAAAATGGTTAAAAACTATATATATATATATATATATATATATATATATATTCACCATACATAGTTCTGTACAGGTGGGATAAAAAGAATGATCATGAAAAAATGTAATCATTCAAATACTTTAGCTTAACTATATGCCATTTGGTTACTACAGCAACAAAAAACCCAAAATGTATCCTAACTTCATACGTACATCTTATCAATGATGTTACTCTTCTATATAGTAACTTTTATTTATTATTTTAGTTTTTGAGACAGGATCTATGTAGTTCAGTCTGGCCTTGAACTCCCTATATAGCCCAGGCTGGTTTCCAACACTCAGTGAGCCTCCTGCTCCAGCCTCCAAAGTGCTGGGTATATAGGTGTGTGCCACCATGCCCAGGCAGAACATTTTTTTTTTTGGTACCGGGGATTGAACTCAGGTCCTTGCACTTGCACAGCAGGCGGCAAAACGACTGAGCTAAATCCCCAGCCCTGGAACATTTTTTTAAATTTTAGGGACATGACCTAAGTAGCTGAAGTTTTCATTAAAATGAAAATTTAAGTGGAAAAAATTAGAAGTTGTTTGTGCTAAATAGAGAATGAATCACAGGGCTGGGATTTAGCTCAGTGGTTTCACCGCCTGCTGCGCAAGTGCAAGGACCTGAGTTCAATCCTTGGTAGCCCACCCCCCCCAAAATAAAGAAAGAAAGAAAATGAATCATGGAAATACATTGGTTTGATGGCATTAACTCCAGAAGAGAACATTTTTCTTTCCTTTTTTCCTTTGAGAAGAGGTCTCATTATGCTGCCCAGGGTAACCTAGAACTTCTAGGCTCAAGTTATCCTCCTGTGTCACCCTCCTGAGGAGCAGGGACTACAGGCAAGTGCCACCACATCTGCTCTCAGAAGAGCTTTTTAGTGAACTAGTGAACGCCATCAATACTGGTGGAACCTGGATCCTAGGGACAAAAGAGTTAGGGTCAACACCCAAATGGGGGGATGCCAGGCAAACTGTTCTCCACTCATGACAGAGATGTTTGTGATACACACTTCTCTGAAGGGCAGGCTGCCTGTGCACCATTTGAAAAGGAGCACGTGCATTTTCTCAGCAGTCTTCCTGGCATATGTGTATCCTATGGACGTCATATATGTCCATGTGCCTGTGGGCTATGTCACAATTCATTGGCACAAATAGAACTGGAGACACCCTGTGGGAAATTGGTTAAGACCATTGTATACCATAGAGAGGGCATAGGATATGTTCGTATGTTCCTACTAGTTTACTGTTTTAAAAAAATTTTTAGTGGCTTAAAAGAACAAACAACTTTTATTATCTCTCAGGGTTTCTGTGGGTCAGGAATTCAGCCAGTGTACAGCAGGGACAGCTCGTCTTTGTTCTGTGATGACTTCAGCCACAGCTGGAAAGCCCCAAGGTTCAGGAGTTATGAGGACATGGGTCTGAGGATGGGCTTTGAAAGTGGACCACTCAAATGGCTGGCTGTTAGTAGGTTTATCTACCCATACATGCATCTGGAAGGACATACAAGAAATTGCTATAAGTTTCCCATTGGGGACTACAGCTAGCGGAAGACTTCCTTTTTAGTGGACCAATTTTTGCTTTTGTAATTTTATTAGCACACATTTGCATTACATAATTATTACATTCATTGTGGGGAGTTGGTACATGTATAGGACATATTTAATTCTTCCTTTTGTAATGTTGATGCGTTACTTTTATAATAGAAATGTATTCGTAAAAGGTTTGATTGGACTCAAGTAAGGTGATGTCTAGCAATCACAAAACTGGTTGGTCATCACAATGTTGATCAAAATTTGAATTTGCTGTGAAACTACAAAATTTCTTTTGGAAATTCACAACCCATGTGGCTGGGGTTGAGTGGCATATACTTTCGGGAAGTATATATAAACACTGAAGGTGTTTAAGACCCCACTGAAGCTGAAGGGTGTAGCAGAGCCAGGATGACGGGGCGGGTCTGTGCTGCTTTTGAACATGGTGACGGGAGAGCAAGAAGTGCAGGTCCAGGTCACCACCTGTGGCACTGGCTTGAGAATTCTCAGTTCTGCTCCGTGCAGGTTGTGTGACTCAAGGCATCTTGGGTTAGGATCTCCAATACAGTTATTGTCATATCAAAATATTATATGTTGATAAACAGTTCTGCCCTTAAAAAGTCCCCTACTCCAGCTGCCTGGCCCTTCCTTGGGAGGCCTGCAAATCTCACAATCCATGTCAGGATTGCCCACACCCTAGAGGCTGACTGGCATGTGGTTAACCCTGGGGAGCTGGAGCCCAAACCAAGACGCCTGGGACTTAATACATGCCAACCAGGACTGCGCCCCGGACAGGACCCTGTTTCCACAGCCTGCTGCTCCCTGTAGGTGGCTCCTTACAAGAAGCCATTGCAGGGCTGGGAATTTAGCTCAGTGGTTCTGGTGCCCGCCTCACAAGCACAAGTTCCCGAGTTCGATCCCCAGTACCAAAAAAAAAAAAAAAAAAAAAGAAGCCATTGCAGCCAGAAGAGATGCACTGGTAGGAAGAGCTGCTGCAAAGGGGTCAGCTGGAAGCTGCAGAAGCGTCTGCATCAGGGTAACTCAGTACAGAAACTACCCTGAGATTACCCACAGCCTGCTCTGGTCCGAGGCTATCCATCCATAGGTGGGTGCTTGCTCCCCTGGGTTTCTCTTTTCTACAGTTCTGGCGGATGGTCTCTGAGCAGTCCATTTACTTCCTATAGGCCCAGCGCAATGTGTCTGCCACAATACCCTCGGGTCTGCGGGACGGACAGTGTGCAGTGTCTCCACAGAGCCCTCCCCCACTTCCTCCACTAGGACCTCAGCTGAGCGAGGCTGGGACCCATCCAGCGGCCATCTTTATGCGTGCGCGCCCACGTTCTCTCTGCGCGGCTCAGGAAGGGCAGCCGGCACAGGGTAGTCGAAGACCAGGGAGCCATTTGGCGAGTTTGCAGGACGAAAGAGGGTAACACAGATAAGCTCCCCTGCTCCAGGAAATCACCCCGGAGGCGCCAGCCCATCCTCCAGCTCTTTTCGCGCCCACTCTGAGGAGGGTCCCGGGAGAACACAACGCCATTCGCAGCACACCTCGCGCTGTCTACTCCCAGAAAGCCGCGGTGCTGGCGCGGGGCGAGGCGTTCCCAGCATGCCCCGCGCCGCTCGCTCCCAGAAGGCTGGGGGCGGGTCTCGGGGCGGGGCGTTCCCGACACGCCCCGCGGCGCGCCGCTACCCGCGGATTTGAATCGCGCAACTACTTTGTAGCTGCCGCGGCGACGGAATGGGAACCCCGTCGTTGCCCCAGGCGTGGCAGTTCTATCTCAAGGACCACCGTGTCTCTACGTTCAAGAACTGGCCCTTTCTGGAGGGCTGCGCCTGCACTCCGGAACGGGTGAGACCTCCTGCTTCTCCCCCACCCCTCAGGCAGGCCCCGCCGCGTCCCGCCAGGCCGCCCTGCTCCGCTCCGGCCCCAGAGCTACCCCTGTCGGGGACT
The DNA here is from genome assembly GCF_053883595.1 of Heterocephalus glaber. Taxonomy (NCBI): domain Eukaryota; kingdom Metazoa; phylum Chordata; class Mammalia; order Rodentia; family Bathyergidae; genus Heterocephalus; species Heterocephalus glaber. Next base: position 4,105,620 of record NW_028258173.1, on the reverse strand, counting down.
GTCGACCCCTTGGTCCTTGGCCCCCAGGGTCTGGGCCCCCGCGTCGCCATAGGTCACCCCGCCCCGCCCTGGAACAGTCAGGGCCACTCTCCTTACCTCTCCCCGCGCACTGTCCCGGTGAAGGCCTTCTGTTCCGTCCCAGCTCCAGGTCCCGGAACTACCTCATCTCGGAGGCTGCCGACCCCCTCGCGGCTGGCCCTGGGGTCCAGGGCCTCCGCATTTGCTCACAAACTGCTGTCCTTTGCAGATGGCCGAGGCCGGTTTCATCCACTGCCCTACTGAGAATGAGCCCGATTTGGCGCAGTGTTTCTTCTGTTTCAAGGAGTTGGAAGGCTGGGAGCCAGATGACAACCCCATGTAAGTCCCTCCAGATGCTAGTCTTTCGGGTGCCTCAATTCCATTCGGAAGCTTTCGGTTTGAACCGGGCTGGGAAGAAAGCGATTTGAATTTCTAAGATGCTTATTGCAGGAGGAATGGCTTTCCTAACCTCATCTTGTGAAGTAAACAGCTGTTGTAAACCGATACGGCTCCTTGAGCTGGTGCCTTGGTGATATGAGAAACCTAATTAAATCTAATTTGAGCTGGGCACAATAGCTCAGTCCTGTAATCCCAGCTACTCTGGAGGCTGAGGCAGGTGGATTCCAAATTTGATGCCAGCCTGGGCAATTTAGACAGATCCTGTCTCAAAGTAAAAAAAAAATCTGGGGACATAGCTCAGTGGTAGAGCACCCCTGGTTTGGATCCCGGGTACCACACACACACACAAAATAAATCTAATTTGGCCAAAACATCCTTCAGGATGGATGTTGAAGAAAGGCTCATCAGTGTAAAGTGCTTGATATTTTTCAGATCAACAGAATACAGGATCTGCTCCTGGCCTGTGAATTCCATGTACTTTTCTTGCTTTGGATTTTTTTTTTTAAAAAGCAGCTTTTGCTGAGCATGGTGACGCACACTTGTGAGCCTAGCACTTGGGAGGCTGAGGCAGGAGGACTGCTGTTTGAGGCCAGCCTGGGCTGCATAGTGAGTTCAAGGCTGGCCTGATCTACATAGTGAGACCCTATTTTAAAAAACCAAAAAATAAAATAAAAATAAAAATAAAAACAGCTTGTTTGAGATTAATTCACATCCTACAAAAATCATCTTTTTTTATATATTTTTTTTGTTGTTTTTTTTTAAATTTGGTACCAGGGATTGAATTCGGGTCCTTGTGCTTGTGAGGCAAGCGGCAGAACCACTGAGCTAAATCCCTGGCCAAAAATCATCTTTTTACAGTTGCACTTAAATGTTGTTTTGAATTTTGTTCATCAAGATACTGTGGTTTTTTTGTTTTGTGGTGCTAGAGATTTTTTTGGGCGGGGTTGAGACAGGGTCTTGCTTTGTAGTTCAGACTGGCCATGAACTTACTGTGTAGCCTAGGCTGGCCTGGAACTCACAGCGATTCTCCTGCCTCAGCCTCCCAAGGGCTGGAATTACAGGCTTGCATCACCATGCCCAGCCTGGTGCTGGGGAGAGAACCCAGGGCCTTGTACATGCTCACCAAGAGCTCTGCTGTTGAGCTGCATCCCTGGCCTCTTTAAGTTTTTTATTTTGAGACAGTGTCTTACTAAATTACCCAGATGGGTCTCAAACTTTGAATCCTCCTGCTTTAGCCTCCAAGTAGGTGGATTACTGCACTCAGCCTGTTTCTGTTTTTTAATTTTGTTTATATATTTAGACCACCCTATCTGTCTTTTGGTAATATCTTTCCATGTTGTTTTCTCACCTCTTGTTCCTGTCAGAATCTATCACTTACACAACCTTAATTTTTTTTTTTTGGTAGTCGGGTTCTTGTGCTTGCGCAGCAGGCAGCGAAACCACTGAGCTAAATCCCCGGCCCACAACCTTAATTTTTGTCCCCAGGAAATCACTTGAGTTGTTTCTCTTGTTGGCCAGAAGAGCATTGCTGTTTTATTCCCTAATATATTTGCTATCTGACCAAGTCTTTTTGTTTGTTTGTTTGTTTGTTTTTGGTACCAGGGATCGAACTCAGGTCCTTGTGCTTGGGAGGCAGGCGGTGGAACCACTGAGCTAAATCCCCGGAAATCCCTGGCCCCTGACCAAGTCTTGAATGGATGAGTTGGTGGTTACACCAGTGATCAATGGGAAATGCTGGGGATTTCTTAAGTGTTACAGTATTTTCTCAGTATAGTTATTGCCTGTCATTTTTGATTTTGTGTGGCCGTATTCTCTAATCCTGGCTGGTTATAATGACTCTACTATGCAGGACTATTCCCACTGCAAAGGAGGAAGTGGAGGAGAGGGATCCTTGGGGAAGCCTGGCCAACTTGATCTTAGTCTGAACCAGTGAGTTCTGTGAGCATTCTGTGAAATGAAATTACTTGCAGGCCGGGGATTTAGCTCAGTGGTTTCGCCACCTGCTGCGAAAGCACAAGGACCCGAGTTTGATCCCTGGTACCAAAAAAAAAAAAAAAGAAAAGAAAAGAAATGACTTGCAACAGTTCCTTGAAGATTTTAGAGGGACTTGACATGTGATTCCTCTAGACATCAACTGTACCACGCTTTTCCTACACTTGCTAAAGGACTCAGATAAAATAGTCTAGTCCCAGGATGGGACAGATGTCTACAGAGCGAGAAGGTGTGAGGACAGACTGTGTGGACAGCCCGGGGTCCATCCGCTTGGGCCCTGACACCTTGCTCTGGAAGCGGCACAGCATGCCCAGAGGGATGGTGGAGTGGTAGGAAGCAGACTGCTGCTCATGAACCACCACTGTTCTGTTGACATGTTTGTGTATTGATTTTTCTAGAGAGGAACATAAAAAGCATTCATCTGGCTGTGCATTCCTGTCTGTCAAGAAGCAGTTTGAAGAGTTAACTCTCAGTGAATTTTTGAAACTGGACAAAGAAAGAGCCAAGAACAAAATTGTATGTATCATTGGGAATAAGAACTGAGAGCAAACCCTGGGCAGCATATGGAACTAAACCAACTGTTCCCTCAGGAAGCACTCTCAGAGCCCTGGGGGTCACAGGGAGAGACCCCGCTGGCCTGGAGTGTGATCTTAACGGGTACAGTTGGAGGACACTCTCCCTCAGGTGCTTCTGGGTTTGTGATGATGGTGAGGATTGACTTCCTGCCTTGTGACAGTGGCTATGTGCTCATGTGGTAGCAGTGGCATGGACAGAGGGTTTGGGGATGGGCCAGCCAGACCTGGGGGGTTTCTGTAGCTGAGCTTTGCCTCTTAGCTAGTTTCATGGGGTTGTTGGGAGAGCAGAAGGTGACACCATGACCCACAAAGCGGTGGCTTTCCAGCAGCTCGTGTGGAGAGTTAGGTTTGCCTGACACCAGGGCTCCCAGTTAAATCTGAACTTTAGATAAATAAAGAGTAGTTTTTGAGTATAAGTATGTCCCACATTCTGTATGGGTATTTACTAAAAGACATGTGTTTATTGGAAGTTCAAATTTAACTGGGCGACTTGTATTCTTTTTGCTAAATTTGGCAGCCATATAGGGGATGAGGTGTGTCTGGGGGTAATGTCGTCCTTGTAGCAAAGCACGGGTGGGGTTTGTGAGATGTCCCTGCTCCGTCTGTACTGCACAGACTGTGAGGCAGCTCATGTCGCATTCTCTTTGCTTCGGGGTGGAGGCTGGGAGCCCCCACTGCTGCCACCATAATGGCTACTGAGGGCCCTTTTCAGCTTGAAAATTGTGTTCCTTCGTTGAGATGAGTGTGAAGCAATTCTGTCCAAAATAGCTTTTAAATGCTGAGGACAGGTGTTTATTATCGGGAAGCGGGAGGGAATCAGTGGTTGGTAAGGAGTGCTGTGGGACAGTGCCCTGAAGTGGTGGAGCTCAGGAACTCAGGAACTGCAGGAAGGCGCAGAGGGGGCCTTCATTCAGCCTAGGGCCAGCATCTTCTCTGCAAAGTGCCCTGGAGAGTGAGTGCCAGCCTTCACACCTGCACAGTCCCTGTTACATGTTCTTACTAGTTTTTTTTTCATAACCATCTTTAAAAAATTTTTTTTATTCTTTGAGTTTTTGAGACAGGATTTCACTATATAGTTCAGGCTGGCTTTAAACTCACTATGTATCCCGGGCTGGCCTCAAACTCACGGTGATCCTCCTGCCTCAGCCTTCCAAGTGCTGGGATTACAGGTACGTGCCACCATTCACAGCTTTCATAACCACTTAAAAATAGAAGAACCAGGGCCGGGGATTTAGCTCAGTGGTTCTGCCTGCCTTGCAGGCGCAAAGTTCATCGCTTGATCCCCAGTACAACAACAACAAAAAAAATAGAAGAACCAGCTGTGTGGTGCTGCACACCTGTGGTGCTGGCACTCTGGGAGGCTAAGGCAGGAAGATCACAAGTTCAAGCACAGCCTGGGCAATTTAGCAACAAGACCCTTTCTCAAAATAAAAAATAAAGCAAGGGTGGGGGATGTAGCTCAATGCTAAGGCCCTGGGTTCAATCACCAATACCACAAATAAAGGAGAAGAAGAGGTACCATGCTTAGCCCACGCTGTACATAACAGGCTGGCCAGACTGCCGGCAGGCCCTGGTGTGCCGAGTGTTGTGGGGAGAGCAGCTTGTTGCTGGAGCAGTCAGGGAGGACATCCTGGGCACGGGGGAGCAGATGGGCCAGGGTCCCGGGGAGGCGGAGGGAGTCAGGTTGTTGCATTTGCGCATCAGGGTTGCCTGGTTACCAAGTGAAGGCAGTGTGAGAGGAGACTGAACTGCCTGTAGGGAAAGGGTTAGGGAAACTAGATGAGTTTGAAGCTGCTCATACATTTCTTCTTGGATTATAAACTTACATAATAAAAAAATCTTTGCTAAGCCAGTGACACTCAACTATTTTGCTGTGATGGTCTAGAGGTCTAGTACTGTGGGTGTTAGCCATCTGTGGCTATCCAGCTAAATAAATTTAAAATTCAGTTCTTTCAGTTGCACGAGCCACGTGTGAAATGCGCAATAGTTACACATGCCAAGCAGCCGCCATACAGGACCATACAAGGAATGGAATGTTTTTGTCATTGCAAAAAGTCCTGCTGGACAGGGCTGCTCCAGAGCACTGATCAATTAGTTGTGAGGTGTAGCCAGTGTGGTGGTGCATGCCTGTAATCCCAGCACTGCCCTGTGAGTTCAAGGCCAGCCTGGGCTACATAGTGAGACCCTGTCTCAAAGACAAACAGAATTGTGAGGTTTGTGGTAAATAATTTGTAACTAACATGGAACCTGTTCCCCGAGCTTTTCCATGTGAGGGAAGGTGAGGGTGGATGGGAGCTGTGGTGTAGGGATTGGGTGTGACAGGAGCCATCTGCTTTGTCACAGCACCGGGTGTCTCCCTCTCGAGAGGACTGTCACTTGTGGAGGTGCCTGGCACCTCTGTAGGAGGGATGATGAAGGTTGGAAGCTGTTTGTTGTCTTGGACTATTAAGCCCATGATGCTGCAGCTCAGGTTAAAACGGTAGTTATGCATTATGCCTTCTTTCAGAAGGAACCAGATAGGGGCTGGGGTGTGGCCCAGTGGTAGACTGCTTGCCTAGCATGCACAAGGCTCCTGGTTCAACCCCCAGTGCCTCAAAACAACAAACAAAAAACCTCTTCACGAATAAAATATTTATGTGCATGGAGAGGACACTGCAGGTCATGCTGCTGCAGATTTCTGCAGTCCCGGGTTCAAGGCCAGGAGCTTTCCAGGAAGGCGCTGTGGAGAAAGTGGAACCTGCCCTGCCTGGGATGCCTGGGATGCTGATTCTTTTTTTTTCTGGTGGTGCTGGGGATTGAACCCAGGTCCTCGCACACACTGGCCAGCACTCTGATTCTTATTTCTGCTGCTTCCTCTCAGCTCTCTAGGTTCTGAAACAATGAAATAAATTAGAGCCAATGTGAAAATAAATCTATTTAGGGAATCAACTCAACTTAAGGATAAATAGGTACTTCCTATTCCTAAGATGTAGTTTGTGCCGAGTGTGGTGGCCCATGCCTATAATCTTAGCACCAGGGTAGCTGAGGCAGGAGGATTGGCATGAGTTCAAGGCCAACCTGAATTACAGAGTGAGACCTTGTCTCAAAATACCAACAACTGAAAAAAAAAAAAAAAAAGGACTTCGTTTGTAAAAACCTGTGATGAGGGGAAAGTGGAGTCTGGCAGAACCCTGGGTGGCAGGAGTGTTGTTTTCAATAGTGAGATTTCTTGTTTTCGTTCAGGTCCTATTAGGAAACATGTAAGATGGAGATAATGACCTCTACTATGACTGGGTAGTGAAGTTACAGTATGTACAATGAGGCTTGGTTCATTTAAGGGTATTTTGGAAGTGGAAGAAAAGCAGATCAAGTCTGTGTGTTGCAAGGCCATGGTCATCGCTGCCTGTCAGTAAAGGCAGAGACCTTTAAGGCCTGTGCAGTTGCTTGTTACAAGATGGACAAGGTATTGTCAAAGCTTCCGATTTTCTAACTTATTATTTTTAAATACAATTTTCCTTTTAGTTAATAATTATAAACTAAGTAAGAATTATACATGGGTCAGAAGTTAAGATCCAGAAAAAGTACAAGTTGAGAAGTAACTTGCTGGGGCCAGGGATTTATCTCAGTGGTGCCACTCTTGCCTTGCAAGCACAAGGCCCTGAGTTTGATCCCCGGTACTAGAGAAAAAAAAAAAAGTAACTTGCTGGGAGTGGTGGCACAGGCCTGTAATCACAGCACTCGGGAGGCAGAGACAGGAGGATCACTCAAGTTTGAGGTCACCCTGGGCTACACGGTGAATTCAAGCCAGCCTGAACTCCTGAACTACATAGCAAGACCCTGTTTCCAAAAAGAGGACCTCTTGGGAGCCTGGGAGTGTAGCTCGTTGATAGTGTGTGTGAGGCTCTGGGTTCAGTCCATAGCACAGCAGAACAAAACCAAAAAACAAAAACTTTTAAAAAGTTAGCCTCTAATCACTTTTCTTGTTTGAAAAGTTTAACCGAATAAAGGTTTGGGTTTTGTTGTTTTCTTTCTTTCTTTTTTTTTTTTTTGTAATAGTGGAGATTGAACCCAGGGCCTTGTACATCTAGGCAAGCATTTTACCACTGAGCTATATCCCTAGCCCTTTTCTTAAATTTTGAGACAGGGTCTCACTAAGTTGTTCAGACTGGGTTCAAACTTGTGACCCTTCTTCCTAACCCTTGGAGTAGCTTGGATTTTACCTGTGTCCCACTGTACCTGGTGTGTCGCTCTTTTTAATCATAAATTAAGGAGAGTAAAGGTGAGGGGCATCTCAGGCTTGCTGACATGCTGTCGCTCGCCCCTTTGGGCGGGGTGCCTCTAGCAGAGTGCAGAGGTTACAAGCCAGATTTGGGGAGGGCCTGGAAGTGAAAGGCATATTCCTGTCTTAGGTGCCAGCTGGTACTTGATAGGATCTGTTTAGTTGGATGAGGAGGGAGGCTCTGACCTTCGCCTGTAGAAATTGCAGGATCAAAGTGGGGTGCTTGAGAGCAGAGCTGTGTCCCAGACTAGCTGGTTGTCCTGAGCCTCTGTACAGTACCTGCCCCTTGGAGGGTGAGGGGTGGTGTGAGCAATAGATCAGTTCAAAGGTACAGGGTTCCATGGTACAGGCGCACACAAAGCATCCTGTGGTGTTTTTGTTTATTAAATTCTCAGAAAGTAGCTTAAACTGGAGGTACTTGAGTTGGATCCAGATGTTTGCCTCCATATTGCTGGATATCTCCCCTGGCACGGTGCCCAGTTTATATTTAGGTTCTCATAAGTGTTCCCTTTTTCTTCCCCCAGTACTGGGGATTGAACTCAGGACCTTGCGCTTTTGAGGCAGGCGTGGTACCATTGAGCTAAATCCCCAGCCCATGTTCCCTCTTTATTTTATCTGCGGGGTATGATTTACATGTGCTTGTTTCCTGTGACTGTATCTGTACTTTATCTTTTCTCTTTTTTTTTTGTGGTGCTGGGGATTGAACCCAGGGTCTTGTGCATGCTAGGCAAGTTTTCTACCACTGAGCCACACCCCCAGCCCAAACGTGTTCATTCATTATTCCAGGCAAAGGAAACCAACAGCAAGCAGAAAGAATTTGAAGAAACTGCATCGAAAGTCCGCTGTGCCATGGAGCAGCTGCCTGCCTTGGAGTGAATCCTTGCTGTGCTCACTGGTACTGGAGTGATGCATCGGGGCCAAGGCACGTTCCCCAGGAAAGGAGAGCATCAAAGTTTTGAAACTGAGTATTTAAGCTAATTTTCATTTTCTCTTGGAAGTAGTGCCAGCAGCTCTTTTACCTGAGCGGCAGGTGCTGCTGATCATCACGGTGGCTGCGTCTTTTTCTTTGGTAGCTTTTGCTCTGTTAAACCCTGGACTTATTGGCAGGTGAGGAGTGGGTAAGGAGGAGGGCAGTGTCCCTGTGACCGGGCCTGGGGAGGAGGGCTAACTGCCCATCAAGGCTTCTGGTCTCCATGTCTCCAGCGCTCTGTAAACCCACTCAGCTGCCAGCAGCTCACCTGCCTTTCTGACATGAGCTTCCTGACAGAGGGCAATGGAATAAATTAATTTAAAAAATAGACTAGAAGACCTTTCTCTTTGGAGGAAACTGATTTTGTTTGACTTTTAAATAAGTGTTTATATTGTTTATCAGGATCATAAATTTAGTGACATTTTATTTTAGTTTTTTGGTACCGGAGATCGAACTCGGGTCCTTGCGCTTGTGCAGCAGGCGGCAAAACCACTGAGCTAAATCCCCAGCCAGTTTGTTTTTAATTTTAATTTATTTCTTTGAGGTAGGGTCTTGCTGTGTAGTTCAGGCTGGGCCTGAGCTCACTGTGTAGCCCACACTGGCCTCACACCCATGTTGATGCTCCTTTCTCACCTCCTGAGTGCTGGGATTACAGGTGTGCACCACCGCGCCTGGTTACATTTGGGTTTCAGCCCCAGCACGGACTGAGCAGAGTTTGAAGGGCAGTGGTAAAAAGGCTGCTAGGGCCCCTCTCATCCTGGCTCAGTAACCCCTTAACATGGTGCTGGCCTTCTGGCCTTGGCTGGCTGCTCAGAAGTGCGATTTCCTCATCTGTCACCCACGCTACTTCCCTTACCTTTTCTTTTCTTTTTTTATGGTACCGGGGATCGAACCTCGGGTCCTTGCGCTTGCGCAGCAGGCGACGAAACCACTGAGCTAAATCCCCAGCCCACCTTTTCTTTTTTCTTTTTCTTCTCTTTTTTATAGAGACATGATTTTTTTGTGATGAGGAGAATTGAGACTAACCCCCCACCCCCAATGTTCACAATGTGGTTTTCTTATTTTGTTTGAATTATTGTTTCACAGAACAGCACAAAGTACAATTAATCACAAAGCCTCCTAAACCCTTGGGGAGACTGTGGGGCCCTGTGCGTGGCTCTGGGGACGAGACCAGACAGCAGGCGATGCCAAGAAGTCCATTCTGAAGCTGCTGCCCGGGAAACGGCTGAGGGAGTCCAGGGCACATGCTAGTATTTCTGCCTGACAAGAGTGCAGTGGCCTGAATCCTTTCTAAATCACTTGGCTTAGTGCCGTGGCCTCGCCTGGCTGCTGCACCGGGAAGCCTGATGCTGAGATGACAGATTGGCTTTCACTGGCTGCCAGGCTACACAGGTCATCTCGGGGGTCGTTTCTAACCAGGCTGCAGACCCCACTGGGCTTTTGGTGGTGACCCTTCTTAGCCTGCCAGCAGTGGCCGGTGAGGGGGTGTCCTGGCAGAGAAGCAGGCGGCCTGGGCTCCTCCACAAGGGCCACTGGAGCCCCTGCAAAGTGCATCTCAGCTGGACATAGCGCTGTCCCATCTCAGTGCAGTGCCTCCCCCTGTAAGCATGGAGATGATTGCAGCAACTTTTGATAGGAGAAGAAAAGCCCTCGGCCTGTATGCTCACCTCGCCGCTTGCTTTTGAAATGTGTGTCCATCTGTAGAAGGGCACCTTAATGCAGGTCCTTACGAATTGGCTTGGTAAGCAGCCAAGGAATACAGTGTTTCGACCTGTTCCTTCTCTCCTGGCAGCCATGCAGGCTTCCGCCTTTGCCTTTGTTGGTTTGTGTGGGCTGCTGCTAAGCCCGCCGTCTCTGCTGGAACCTTACCAAGCATGTTCCCTCCGCAGGAAACTTGCTTTCTGAAGAAGGTTTGTCACCAGACCTCAGTGGCCACCAATGTCTGAAAGTTCAATCAACACCTGTTAATAAAGCCTCAGGCCTTTATCTGAGGGCAGCTGTCTCAGCTCCCAAGTATGTGTCCCTCCTAGGCCGTAAGTCCAGATGGTGTCTGGGAACATGCCGGCTGTGGGCTGGGAGGCCACTTTGAAAGCTTCCGGGCTGGATTCTGACAGCAGGGTGCAGCCTGACCGGCCAGCCTGGGAATCAGCACCCTCCACTGTCTCCAGGGAAAACAGCCTGGGCAGGCTGAGAGAGACGGAGTACAGAGCTGCCATCACTCAGTGGGTAGGCATCCTGCAGGGTCTGACCACTCTGCTGGTTTGTGCCCACTTAAACAACAGAGCCAGGTGTGGTGGAACATGCCTATAATCCCAGCATCCTGGAGGCTGAGGCAGGAGGATCTTGAGTTCAGCTGGGGCTCCATAGTAAGTTCAAGTTCAGTGTGGGATATACAAGAAACCCTGTCTCAAAACAAAAACCCAGTGGGTTCGGGAGTAGTTCAGTGGCAGAGCACTTGCCTAGCACATGTGAGGCCCTGGGTCCATTCCCCAGCACTTGGGGTAGGGGTGGGGGGTTGTCCTGGAGTCTACAGCTAGTGATGGTTAAGGCTGAGATTCAAACCTAGGTGGTCTGGTCCCAGAGGCAGACCCTTAGGGCTCTATGACACTGCCCAGGCTTGGGTGTGACTGAGGTCCAATCCCCAACTCCGGGGAAGGAGCACTAGCCACAGGGTCCCATTTTCAGCTGGCTTTATTTGACAGAAATCTCTCACTGATGGAACTGAGACCTGGCTCTCCAAGGCTGGGCGTGGTGTTGCATGCCCATAGCCCTAGCACTTTGGAGGCTGAGGCAGTTCAAGCCCATCCTGACCAAGTTAGCAACTTAGTGAGGCCCTGTCTCAAGAAAATAAAGAGCTGGGGATATAGCTCAGTGTAGAGGCCTTGGGCTCAATCCCCAGTATTGCTGAAAAGTACAGGAAGTTACAAAGATAGTGCAGTGAGTTTGGGGTTTCCTTTCCCTCTTCCCCCAGGACAGTCACAGGACAACATCTAGATGTCCAAGGTCCAGGCCGAGAACCAGCAAGTCAGGCAGCCAGTCTCCCCTGAGAGTCTTGCCGCCACGAAGGACTTCCTGTCTGGTGTGGGTAAATCTGAACCAGGCAGAGAACCAGCTGAGCTGCAGGTCCCTGCTTGGCTCTGCCTGCTATACTTGTGTGTCTTCAGGTAGGTGGGGCCATCCTGGGGGGCTTGGCCTTCAGGGCTGCTCCAGCTAATCCCACAGTTGTGACATTTATCCATTCATTTGCTCTGATATCTCTGAAAGTCAGGTGTCACACCCAGGAATTAAACCCTGAGAGACATCCCCTGCATGGAGCCCAGTTTCCTTTTCTTTCTTTTTTTTTTTTTTTTTTGAGAAAGGGTCTCACTAAATAGCTCAGGCTGCCCTTGAACTCACAGTGATCCTCTGGCCTCAGACGCCCACATGCTGGGATTACAGCGGTGCACCACCCTGCTGGGCTTTCTCCTTTTTTGAAAGGTGGGGGATAAAGGCCAACAATAGTTAGGCCCAGGGCTGGGGATTTAGCTCAGTGGTTCTGCCGCCTGCCTCGAAAGCGCAAGGACCCGAGTTCAATCCCCGGTACCAAAAAACCCCCCAAAAAACAATAGTCCTAAGCTGGGTTTGTGTGCACAGGAGTTACTGAGGAGGTGGAATAACTGCCTTGAGTGGCAACAAGAAAAGGAATTGCAGACACTTCTGTAGCCCTAGTAGGAAGACTGGGCAGGAACAGGTACTCAGGCAGTGTGTGCTCTGGGCTAGGGGAAGGACACAGCATTGAGGCCTCCCTGCTTCCCTGACAGGTGTGGGGAGCCAGGGCAGCTGTGCCCAACCTTACAGACCTGCAGATTCTGCCTGCAATGCTACTACCCTCGATTTGACTACCTCTTGTCACAGCCTTGTTTCCCAGAGCATACTGGCTGTCCCTGTAAAACGAGACAGCGTGTGTTCCAGCCTACCACCCCTACCATTCGAAAACCATTTCAGATAGCAGCTTCTGGCAAGACCAGCGCCTTGCACCTGCCAGTATACACTAGCTTTGTGAAGCGCCTGAGGGGATGAATTGACCTGTTGGGGTGGTAGTTTAGTGAGGTTCATTTTCTATTGGAGAACAGTGGCCAGGTGCAGTGAAATTAGTAGCTGCCCAGAGAGTAATTTAGCCCACAGTTCCAGCTACTTCCTCCATCCTGTGTTTGTGTTGGAGGCAGCAGCCACTGTCATCAGCCTGGGCCCCAACGCTTGTCGGCCAGATGGCCATCCCCGGAGCCAGCCTCCTGCCCTCAGCCACTGACAGGAAGTAGTTAAACGTGGGCTTGAAAACAGAGACTTGGATGCAGCCTTATTTTTGTCATGTAAAATCGGAATGTCTCCCACCGGAAGCCCAATCCTGCCCCCAATTTCAGCAGTGGTCTCACGCTGGCTTTGAAGCAGCTCTGCCAGCCAGAAGGTTTAGGGTCCTCTCAGTGCAGAAGCCAGGCCGATGAAAGCAGGGTGGATAATGAGATAAGGGTGATGCTAAAGCAGTACCTCTTCAGACTGGGCTGATGCAATATGGGTCCATCTCAAAGGAAGTACACTGGCAGAATTCATCAGACAGCCCCTCTGCTGCCTAAGGAACAGTAAGTGGCTCCAGCTGCACATCTGGTTTTAAACACAGAACCCAGGCTTGAAAGCGTGGCTGGATTAAGCTGGCCTGAGGAAATAGGCATCCCTCCCTTCTCTAGAGATGTGTGGGTCAGATGCCTCTTGCTGAAACCTCCCTCTGGGTAGCGGTGGCCTTGAGGTCCCAGTGGTTGGCGTTGGCTCTGACAGCTGTATCCTGTCCCACTTAAGCGGCAGTGGGTGCGATTACAGAAATCCAAGCTGAGAGCAGTGGTGCACACCTATAATGCTGGCTACTTGGAGGCTGAGGCAAGAACATTACAAGTTCAAGGCCACCCTTGGCAACTTAGACTCTGCCTCAGAGTAGAGCTGGGAATGTAGCTCAGTGGTGCATCCCTTGTGTGGTTCAATCCCTGGTACTGCAAAAGACTAAAAAAACAAAACCCCTCCCCCAAAAAACCCTTTCAAACCAGCTCAGCTCAAGGGGAGGGAGCTTACTGGAGAGTCCAAACAGACTTCTAATTTTCCCTTTGAGGTGGCCAATTCACATCTACTTTGTTTTGTTCTGTTTGAGACAGTCTTGCTGCGTATTCAAGGTTTGCCTTGAACTCTATGTAGCCCAGGCTGGCCTTGAACTCATGATTCTCCTCTCTCACCAGTTTGGACCTTAGACACACACAAGAGGAGGCATCAACCCAAACAAAGCAATACTGACCCTTTTATATTGCTTTACTGTGGAGGAACTACTAAGAATGAACTCAACTTTTCAGAGTTTGTGGTTCTCTCCCCAGCTTTAATCAGAGTTTGGGGCCAGGAAGGCCCTGCAGCTCCCCAAGCACCCCGTGAATCCTACCTTTAGGCCCAGTGGGCTCATGGCTGTCATGGGCTCCCAGAGCAGGGGTGTGGGCAGGGCAGTGCCAGCTGAAGGACGCAGGCAGGCACAGTGGGCACCTCCACTGACACAGCTTGCAGACAGTCTGCTGCAGTGTGCAGAAAGATGAGCAGCCTATGAAATACCAAATAGCTCTATGCTGTTCTGTCTGCATTCCATGTGAAATACTGTTTCAATAACAGGATTGCTTTTACTTAATCACTATGTACCTCAAACCAACCAGAGCCTAGCAGAGAAAAACTGGCCCAAACATTCTCTGAGAGGCTTGGGTCAGCTGTAAGGAAGCTGCTGCACTGAAGACCACAGTCTGAGGCCGTCAGACCTCCATGCTCTCTGCAGACTCCAGCCAGCCAGGGACTACTCAGGAAGCCTCCCGGTGGCGGCTGCCCAGCACAGCCAAGCACAGCTCCTCATCAGAGCCCACACCTGATGGGGCCTCTGGCTCTTCTGCCTCCGTGCCCAGTGCTCCAGATACCTGTCCTAGCAGGTGCCTTATGCATGCTGAGTGGCTGGACAGGTCCACTGGCTGGCCAGATGTGGCATTTGTGATTATGAAATAATCTGGCCAGATGTGCCATACACCTGTGATCCCAGCTACTCAGAGGCAGAGGGGGGAGGAAGGCAAGTTCAAGGCCAGCCGGGCAACTTAGCAACCCTGTCTCCAAATAAAAAGGGCTGGGGATGCAACTCAGTGTTAGAGCACCCCAGGATTCAATTCCCGGTGCCAAGAAAAGAAAAGAAAAGAAAGCCCAGTCTGAAGTAACACTTTCCTTCTACAGCCCCAACCCTGCCACACTCCACTGATCCAGCCTGATTAAGGCCAGGATCCGGGGCCAGCCAGCAGCCACTGCCGCCTGAGGCTGGTCTGCCTCCCCTCCCCGTGCTTCCCCAGTGTGGTCAGCAGTGGCGGGGCTTCTTCCCGGGCCAGTCTCAGCTCACCCTTCACCATCCTCAAGCTCTGCGCAGCCCAGCCAGGCAGGCACTGTTTGCGGAAAAGCAGAGGTTTAG